>NC_056071.1:51583830-51886861 GCF_016772045.2 Ovis aries | reverse complement strand
TAACATCTTTATCTTTAAGTTTTATGGAACCCAAGACTGCTTTTATCTTTTAATTCTCTCTGCAGCAGCTGCACTTATCTTTCAGGAACAGATTTGAAATGTGAGGAAAATGTTAACAAATTTGCAAGTATGTAACCTTTCCTTTCCAATATCATTAAGGATTAGGATGAGTGACTCATTTCTTTACATGATCCTTATGCAATTGTGGTCATTACTGATCCCTTAATTATAGCTATTAGATGTCATGAAATTTCAAAGCCCTTTGCAACCTTCCTATTATTTGCAAACCAAGCCTTTTATTTCAGGGATACCAATATTACTGTTTCAGTGTTCAAGCATATTTCTTTAATAGGTAAATTTTGTATCCTTCTACTTATAAAGGAAGATAATATTAATGAGGAATATCTCAAATGACCTCCCCACTCCCATGACCCTCACAAAATACTCATCTTTAATTAATAATAAATAATGTAAAGAAATATACATTTCTAAAATTAAATGCCTAGAAATCAAAGTCTGCTTTAGATACAGAAAAAATCATTGATATGCCTGACTGAAAATTACCATTTTTTATTCATTCAGATAGCAGATATGTTGTTGAACTCAAATTCATGTGCCCAGTGTATAGTGAGGCCAAAAAAATGTTGGGGTATGGAGCAGAGAAAGGTTTAATGCAAGGGCCAAACAAGACGTATGGATGGCTCATTCTTAAAAGACCCAAACACCCTGGTAAATTTCAGAGAAGGGTTTTTAAAGGCAAGTTGAAAGAGAGAGTCACAGGGTGTGTGATCAGCTGGTATACAATGCTCTGGCTGATGGACGGTGAGGTAACAAGGTGTTGTCACAAGGGTTAATTAATATCAATTCTCAGGCTCCAGACAGTCTGGGGGCTGTGTGTTCACAGCTGTCTTGCAGTTTATTTCTACCATTTGGTGGGATATTCAGTATCTGCAAAACAACTCAGGAATGGGCATCAGACACTGTTATCTATGTCCTGTAGAAAGACTAAAGATTCTATGATTTTGCTATATGGCTCTTCTATTGTTTAAATTGTCACCAGTGCTCTTGGCCCAACTGATATTTTTTGTTACTAAATTTCACATTTCTTCTGTCATTAATTCTTGAGCCAGTTTGTGAGACTCAGGGGAGGCCTGGGAGACTAAAGTTTTTTCTACAATCAAGAGGCAGGTAGCAAACATGGGGTGGGGTCTGTCATGGGAAGGTCCCAGTAGGGTCCTGCTCAGTTACAGTAATAATAATGGAAACAATAATGGCAGCTGACATTTATTTTATGTTTACTCTGTGACAGCCATTATGCTGCCTTGGAATATTTCACTCATTCACACGGCAATTGTAGAATCCACATTTCATAGATGAGGTCTAAAACAGGTAGAAACTGACATAACTAAGGTTTGAACTTTTGTCTTCTAGAACCAGCTGCTTCTGCCTCCACACAAACATTAGTCACTATAGTATAATTTGTTCATTGTTTGCCTTACCATTAGATGCCCATGAGGAATAATGCAAACTGATTTATTTTGGATGTTTCAGAGATATATTTCACATGATCCTGATTTTCTTTTTTCTGTCCCCCAAACTGTTACTTTATTTTCTATCCATAAGGTCTAATGCATTTTTATGTGATTTTTATTTTCTTCTGAGAGCATGGTTGCTTATTTCTGTATTCCTTGTATAAGCACAGTTACTTCTGGCAAACAGAAGACATTTAGTGAATATTTACTGACTGAGTAGATTTGCATATAATTTTTATTTTAAAAAGGGATCAAACTATGTATATAATTTTGCTAAAATTTATTATCCATTAACAGTTTCAGAACACCAATTAGTAACATTATCCTAAGTCTAAAAGTTCACTTTTGATACATTAAGTAACTGATTAATTATTTGAGAAATGGCATTACTAGGTCAAAGGGGTTATACATTTTCAAGTTGAGGTAGACACTGATAAAATTCCAAAAATGTACAACAATTTACATTTGTCATCAAAGAAGTAGAGGTAGAATAAAAGCATGATTGGATAAAACATAGATTTGATTTACTGCTACAACAGATTACTACAAAAGTCTGAACAAGTCACCTAACTATGTGTAAGAGTTTCTTGATAAGATCTTGGATGGAGATTTCATTGCCTGTTGTAATTACAATTCAAAAGAAGCCACCAGATGTATTAAAAACACTCAAAATTTAAAAATAAGAAAACAAACCATTCAATTCAAAGTAGAAAAAATATCTGGACAGAGATTTTAGTAGAAAAGATATAAAGATGACAAATGAGCATATGAAAACATGCTTAGTGTAATTTGTCACTAGGAAAACAAAAATTAAAATCACAGTGAGATAGTTAAAACAAAACAAAAAGCGGACATTAGCAATTCCTGATGAAGATTCAAGGGATTAGATCTGATAGAGCGCCTGAAGAACTATGCACTGAGGTTCACGACCTTGTCTGGCAGGGATCCACACCATCCCAAGAAAAAGAAATGCAAAAAGGCCAACTGGTTGTCTGAGGAGGCCTTACAAATAGCTGTGAAAAGAAGAGAAGCAAAAGGCAAAGGACAAAATGAAAGATATGCCCATTTGAATGCAGAGTTCCAAAAAATTGCAAGGAGAGATAAGAAAGCCTTCCTCAGTGATTAATGCAAAGAAATAGAGGAAAACAATAGAATGGGAAAGACTAGAGATCTCTTCAAGAAAATCAGAGATACCAAGGGAACATTTCATGCAAAGATGGGCTCAATAAAGGACAGAAATTGTATGGACCTAACAGCAGCAGAAGATATTAAGAAGAGGTGGCAAGAATACACAGAAGAACTGTACAAAAAGATCTTCACAACCCAGATAATCACGATGGTGTGATAACTCACCTAGAGCCAGACATCCTGGAATGTGAAGTCAAGTGGGCCTTAGGAAGCATCACTACGAACAAAGCTACTGGAGATGATGGAATTTCAGTTGAGCTATTTCAAATCCTAAAAGATGATGTTGTGAAAGTGCTGCACTCAACATGCCAGCAAACTTGGAAAACTCAGCAGTGGCCACAGGACTGGAAAAGGTCAGTTTTCATTCCAATCCCAAAGAAAGGCAATGCCAAAGAATGCTCAAACTACCGCACAATTGCACTCATCTCACACGCTAGTAAAGTGATGCTCAAAATTCTCCAAGCCAGGCTTCAGCAATACATGAACTGTGAACTTCCAGATGTTCAAGCTGGCTTTAGAAAAGGCAGAGGAACAAGAGATCAAATTGCCAACATCCGCTGGATCATCAGAAAAGCAAGAGAGTTTCAGAAAAACATCTATTTCCGCTTTACTGACTACACCAAAGCGTTTGACTGTGTGGATCACAACAAACTGTGGAAAAGAGATGGGAATACCAGACCACCTGACCTGCCTCTTGAGAAATCTGTATGCAGGCCAGGAAGCAACAGTTAGAACTGGACATGGAACAACACTGTTTCCAAATTGGGAAAGGAATACATCAAGGCTGTATATCGTCACCCTGCTTCTTTAACTTATATGCAGAGTACATCATGAGAAATGCTGAGCTGGATGGAGCACAGTCTGGAATCAAGATTGCCAGGAGAAACATCAATAACATCAGATATGCAGATGGCACCATCTTTATGGCATAAAGTGAAGAAGAACTAAAGAGCCTCTTGATGAAAGTGAAAGTGGAAAATTAAAAAGTTGCCTTAAAACTCAACATTCTGAAAACCAAGATCATGGAATCTGGTCCTATCACTTCATGGCAAGTAGATGGGGAAACAGTGGAAATAAGTGAAAAACTTTATTTGGGGGGGCTCCAAAATCACTGCAGATGGTGACTGTAGTCATGAAATTAAAAGACACTTGCTCCTTGTAAGAAAAGATATGACCAACCTAGACAGCATATTGAAAAACAGAGACATTACTTTACCAACAAAGGTCCATCTATGAATGTGAGAGTTGGGCCATAAAGAAAGCTGAGTCCCAAAGAATTGATGCTTTGGAACCGTGGTGTTGGAGAAGCCTCTTGAGAGTCCCTTGGACAGCAAGGATATCCAACCAGTCCATCCAAAATGAAATCAGTCCTAAATATTCATTGGAAGGAGTGATGCTGAAGCTGAAACTCCAATATTTTGGCCCCCTAATATGAAGAACTGACTCACTGGAAAAGACCCTGATACTGGGCAAGATTGAAGGTGAGAGAAGGGGATGAGAGAAGATGAGATGGTTGAATGGCTGTACCAACTCAATGGACATGAATTTGAGTAAATTCTGGGAGTAGGTGTAGGACAAGGAAGCCTGCCGTGCTGCAGTTCATGGGGTCACAAAGAGTCAGAAACGACTGAATGACTGAACCGAACTGACGAGGATGTGAGACAATTGGAATGCTTCTTAATTGCTGATGCAAAATTGGTGCAACTACTTTGGAAAACAGTTGGACAGTTTACTATGTAGTTAAATGTATTTGTGCCAATAGTAGTGACTAGCAATCGCATTACTATTTCCACAAGAGACACATAGTTTGTATGTACATCAAAACCTAAGAGTGAATGTTTTTAGCAGCATTATTTATAATTGCCCCAAACAGAGATAATTAATATCCTTTACCATGGGAATGGATAAACCAACTATGATATATTCATACAATAAAATGAAACAAACAATGATACAAACCAGTAATATAGATAAATCTCAAATGAATTATGCTAAGCAAAGAAGTCAGTCACAAAAGACTATTGTATGATTTATTTTCTTGCCTCCCTCCCATGTATAGATATGAGACAAAGTTATTTTTAAGGCTGGATAAGAAAATGTTTTCATATAAAATTCTCTCTGCCCATTTGGGCCACTAACTCTTTTTAGTGTGCATTGTGCATCTCCATTATACATTAACTAGACCTCCTTAGAAGATGCAAGAATACCTCCTCAACCAAAAAGAGCAATTTTCTTCTGGTGCCAGCAAGGTAACTCCTTAAGAGACAAGATTCCTTTCTAAATCCTGTCAGGAGTCATGATGACCCACTGCTTGCCTTGTATGTGCAGATCTGGACCATGTAAACTGTCAATCTGTTACTTTGATCTGTGACCCTTTGTCTCAAAAACATGTACAGCTGTGGTTTGAATTCTATCCAGCAGAACAGTCCTCAGAGCTTTCTGAAAGACTATCTGCTGGGTTTTAACCCTCAGATTGGCTCAAATAAATTTCTTTATTTCTTTCTTAGGTTGACTTAATTCATTTTTCATCAAAGACATAAACATTCTGGAAAAGCTAAAAGCACAGAAAAGAAATCAGAAGGTTCTAGGGATTGGGAGTGTGTGAGGTGTTGACCACAAAGGGGCAATGTAGAAAAATTTTCTTTGACTAATAGACTTGTTCTATATTTTAATCATGGTCATCTAAGATTTTGTCCATTCATTAAAACTCATAGACTTCTATACCAAAAAAAGCAAATTTATTGTATATAAATTAATAAAAAAGACATAAAATTTCAAACAAATAAAAAATAGAGGAGTTTCAGAAGCGAATTTTGACACCTGCAAGGCATTGAGAAGGCATGGTGAAGTCTGGTGTGTGCAGGTGTGTGTGTGTGTATTTTTATTGTTAATATTATTATCGCTACCATTGCCTATAGTTTCCAGATTTCCTTAGGTAACAGGAGATGATTAGTCGTTTTCCTCACTATTGTGTTCAGTTCAGACCCAGAAACAAAATCATTTAATAATTTCCAGATTTGGATTTTGTTTCCGGGAGAGTTTGTCTTGATTTATTACCCTTCTCATTTTATAAAGATGCTTATTTAGATTGACTCATAAAGTCTTCCAACTTATTTTGGCATCAGAATCTTTAATAGATCTAGCTTATTTATTTTCCCACTGAATCAATTTCCCTGTTTTAGGAAGGTTATATATTAATATAACTCCAAACGTATTCAGTTCAGTTCAATTCAGTTCAGTTCAGTTCAGTCGCTCAGTCTTGTTCAACTCTTTGCGACCCCATGAATCGCAGCGCGCCAGGCCTCCCTGTCCATCACCAATTCCCGGAGTTCACTCAGACTCACGTCCATCGAGTTGGTAATGCCATCCAGCCATCTCATCCTCTGTCGTCCCCTTCTTCTCCTGCCCCCAGTCCCTCCCAGCATCAAAGTCTTTTACAATGAGTCAACTCTTCCCATAGGTAGCCTAAGTACTGGAGTTTCAGCTTTAGCATCATTCCTTCCAAAGAAATCCCAGGGTTGATCTCCTTCAGAATGGACTGGTTAGATCTCCTTGCAGTGCAAGGGACTCTCAAGAATCTTCTCCAATACCACAGTTCAAAAGCATCAATTCTTTGGTGCTCAGACTTCTTCACAGTCCAACTCTCACATCCATACATGACTACTGGAAAAACCATAACCTTGACTAGATGGACCTTAGTCGGCAAAGTAAGGTCTCTGCTTTTGAATATGCTATCTAGGTTGGTCATAACTATTCTTCCAAGGAGTAAGCGTCTTTTAATTTCAGGGATGCAGTCACCATCTGCAGTGATTTTGGAGCCCCAAAAGATAAACTCTGACACTGTTTCCACTGTTTCCCCATCTATTTCCCATGAAGTGACGGGACCGGATGCAGTGATCTTCGTTTTCTGAATGTTGAGCTTTAAGCCAACTTTTTCACTCTCCTCTTTCACTTTCATCAAGAGGCTTTTTAGTTCCTCTACACTTTCGGCCATAAGGGTGTTGTCATCTGCATATCTGAGGTTATTGATATTTCTCCCGGCAATCTTGATTCCAGCTTGTGTTTCTTCCAGCCCAGCTGTTCTCATGATGTACTCTACATATAAGTTAAATAAGCAGGGAGACGATATACAGCCTTGACGTACTCCTTTTCCTATTTGGAACCAGTGTGTTGTTCCATGTCCAGTTCTAACTGTTGCTTCTTGTCCTGCATACAGATTTCTCAAGAGGCAGGTCAGGTGGTCTGGTATTCCCATCTCTCTCAGAATTTTCCACAGTTTATTGTGATCCACACAGTCAAAGGCTTTGGCATAGTCAATAAAGCAGAAATAGATGTTTTTCTGGAACTCTCTTGCTTTTTCCATGATCAAGCAGATGTTGGCAATTTGATCTCTGGTTCCTCTGCCTTTTCTAAAACCAGCTTGAACATCAGGAAGTTCACAGTTCATCTATTGCTGAAGCCTGGCTTGGAGAATTTTGAGCATTACTTTACTAACATGTGAGATGAGGGCAACTGTGTGGTAGTTTGAGGATTCCTTGGCATTGCCTTTCTTTGGGATTGGAATGAAAACTGACCTTTGTCAGTCCTGTGGCCACTGCTGAGTTTTCCAAACTTGCTGGCATATTGAGTGCAGCACTTTCACAGCATCATCTTTCAGGATTTGAAATAGCTCAACTGGAATTCCATCACTTCCACTAGCTTTGTTTGCAGTTATGCTTTCTAAGTCCCACTTGACTTCACATTCCAAGATGTCTGGCTCTAGATTAGTGATCACATCATCATGATTATCCGGATCATGAAGATCTTTTTTGTACAGTTCTTCTGTATATTCTGTCACCTCTTCTTAATATCTTCTGCTTCTGTTAGGTCCATACCATTTCTGTCCTTTATCGAGCCCATCTTTGCATGAAATGTTCCCTTGGTATCTCTAATTTTCTTGAAGAGATCTCTAGTCTTTCCCATTCTGTTCTTTTCCTCTATTTCTTTGCATTGTTCTCTGAAGAAGGCTATCTTGTCTCTTCTTGCTATTCTTTGGAACTCTGCATTCAGATGCTTATATCTTTCCTTTTCTCCTTTACTTTTCGCCTCTTTTCTTTTCACAGCTATTTGTAAGGCATCCTCAGACAGCCATTTTGCTTTTGTACATTTCTTTTCCATGGGGATGGTCTTGATCCTTGTCTCCTCTACAATGTCACAAACCTCATTCCATAGTTCATCAGGCACTCTATCTGTCAGATCTAGGCCCTTAAATCTATTTCTCACTTCCCCTGTATAATCATAAGGGATTTGATTTAGTCCATACCTGAATGGTCTAGCGATTTTCCCTACTTTCTTCAATTTCAGTGTGAATTTGGTAATAAGGAGTTCATGATGTGAGCCACTGTCAGCTCCTGGTCTGGTCTTTTTTTTTGTTGTTGACTGTAAAGAGCTTCTCAGTCTTTGGCTGCAAAGAATGTAATCAATCTGATTTTGGTGTTGACCATCTGGTGATGTCCATATGTACAGTCTTCTCTTGTGTTGTTGGAAGAGGGTGTTTGCTATGACCAGTGCATTTTCTTGGCAAAACTCTATTAGTCTTTGCCCTGCTTCATTCTGCATTCCAGGGACAAATTTGCCTGTTACTCCAGGTGTTTCTTGACTTCCTACTTTTGCATTCCAGTCCCGTATAATGAAAAGGACATCCTTTTTGGGTGTTAGTTCTAAAAGGTCTTGTAGGTCTTCATAGAACCACTCAACTTCAGCTTCTTCAGCATTACTGTTTGGGGCATAGACTTGGATAACTGTGATACTGAATGGTTTACCTTGTAGACAAACAGAGATCATTCTGTCATTTTCGAGATTGCATCCAAGTACCGCATTTCAGACTCTTTTGTTGACCATGATGGCTACTCCATTTCATCTGAGGGATTCCTGCCCGCAGTAGTAGATATAATGGTCATCTGAGTTAAATTCACCCATTCCAGTCCATTTTAGTTCGCTGATTTCTAGAATGTCGACGTTCACCCTTGCCATCTCCTGTTTGACCACTTCCAATTTGCCTTGATTCATGGACCTGACATTCCAGGTTCCTATGCAATACTGCTCTTTACAGCATCGGACCTTGCTTCTATCACCATTCCCATCCACAGCTGGGTATTGTTTTTGCTTTGGCTCCATCCCTTCATTCTTTCTGGAGTTTTCTCCACTGATCTCCAGTAGCATATTGGGCAACTACTGACCTGGGGAGTTCCTCTTTCAGTATCCTACCATTTTGCCTTTTCATACTGTTCATGGGGTTCTCAGGTCAAGAATACTTAACTGATTTGCCATTCCTTCTCCAGTGGACCACATTCTGTCAGATCTCTCCACCATGGCCCACCCGTCTTGGGTTGCCCCGCGGGTATGGCTTAGTTTCATTGAGTTAGGCAAGGTTGTGGTCCTAGTGTGATTAGATTGACTAGTTTTTTGTGAGTATGGTTTCAGTGTGTTTGTCCACTGATGCCCTCTTGCAACACCTACCATCTTACTTGGGTTTCTCTTACCTTGGGCGTGGGGTATTTCTTCACAGCTGTTCCAACAAAGTGCAGCTGGTGCTCCTTACCTTGGATGACGGGTATCTCCTCACCACTGCCCCTCCTGACCTTCAGCGTGGGATGACTCCTCTAGGCCCTCCTGCGCCTGTGCAGCCAAGGCATGGTCTTAGTTTTTTGAATGTTGAGCTTTAAGCCAACTTTTTCACTCTCCTCATTCAATTTCATCAAGAGGCTTCACTTTCTGCCATAAGGATGGTGTCATCTGCATATCTGAGGTTATTGATATTTCTCCTGGCAATTTTGATTCCAGCTTGTGCTTCATCCAACCTGGCATTTTGCATGATGTACTTTGCATACAAGTTAAATAAGCAAGGTGACAATACACAGCCTTGACATTCTCCTTTCCCAATTTGGAACCAGACCGTTTGTTGCCATCCAAACCCAATTTGTTCCATGTCCAGTTCTAACTGTTGCTTCTTATCCTGCATAAAAATTTCTCAGAAGGCAGGTAAGGTGGTCTGGTATTCCTATCTCTTTAAGAATTTTCCATTCTGTTTGATCCACATAGTCAAAATCATTGGTGTAGTCAGTAAAGCAGAAGTGTATGTTTTTCTGAACTCTCTTGCTTTTTCTATGATCCAGCAGATGTTGGCAATTTGATCTCTGGTTCCTCTGCCTCTTCTAAATCCACGTTCCACCTCTGGAAGTTCTAGGTTCATGTACTGTTGAAGCCTCGCATGGAGAATTTTGAGCATTTTTTTGCTAGTGTGTGAGATGAATGCAATTGTGCAGTACTTTGAAAATTCTTTGGTATTGCCTTTCTTTGGAATTGGAATGAAAACTGACCTTTTCCAGTCCTGTAGCCACTGCTATTTTCCAAATTTGCTGGCATATTGAGTGCAGCACTTTAACAGCAACATAACAGCATCATCTGGGAATTAAGTCCCATATTTAAAAAATGTTCATGGCATCTTCTCATTCCTATTAAGATAAACAGATTTATTTATTTTGAAATAAGATAAGTTAAATGCCTTGATTTTTTAACATCCAACCACTGTTTTCTAAGAATAGTCTCAGAGCTAAAATTTGGTTGTAGAATTTCAGACACCTTTGTCTTAAATCCAGTACCTTTTCACCATGGATAATTTAGGATTGAGTCATGAAATCGATTATGAAGGAAGACATGAGTTCTGATTAACAGTATATCTGAGATAATTAATTATTAACATATCATATAATCTATATTATTTATAAAAAGAAACTTAACCCTGAAAATGTGTGCCTATATACAAGAGATGTGAATGTTAGATTTCTGTGACACCATAGAATATCTTCATTTGTATTAAATCTATTTACTATTTTGTTTATTCATCCTCTAATTCATTTATGAACCCAGTAGACAGTTATTGAATCTCTAATAATAGGCCAGATACCCTCCCAGAGTTTAAAGATGAAAATAAATATGTTCCCTACCTTTAGAGGTTCTAATATTGTTAGAATTATTTATCACTATTAAAAAAAAAGTCTTAGTTTTTCGAATGTTGAATGTTTTTTGAATTTTGAAATAGACAAGTGTTCTGCAAAGTAGGAAAATTTGCCGCCTTTAAGTCACCTGGTCACTGAACAGCAACAACATGGTCCTACACTCCTTTAACCATGTGTCAGGAAGTCACTTGATGAGCTTCTCTGGTCATTTAACCTGCCCTCAGGTGGTCTTGTCTGAAGTGAAGAATACCAGCATCTTCCATTTGTTGAGGGTTTTAATTCTGTAGGAAAGTCAAAGATGTTGTTTGATATGTAGCCACTGAGGTGGAGAGGTTTGACAGAATGAGGTCCACTGGAGAAGGGAATGGCAAGCCACTTCAGTATTCTTGACCTGAGAACCCCATGAACAGTATGAAAAGGCAAAATGATAGGATACCAAAAGAGGAACTCCCCAGGTCAGTAGTTGCCCAATATGCTACTGGAGATCAGTGGAGAAATAACTCCAGAAAGAATGAAGGGATGGAGCCAAAGCAAAAACAATACCCAGCTGTGGATGGGACTGGTGATAGAAGCAAGGTCTGATGCTGTAAAGAGCAGTATTGCATAGGAACCTGGAATGTCAGGTCCATGAATCAAGGCAAATTGGAAGTGGTCAAACAGGAGATGGCAAGGGTGAACGTCGACATTCTAGAAATCAGCGAACTAAAATGGACTGGAATGGGTGAATTTAACTCAGATGACCATTATATCTACTACTGCGGGCAGGAATCCCTCAGATGAAATGGAGTAGCCATCATGGTCAACAAAAGAGTCTGAAATGCGGTACTTGGATGCAATCTCGAAAATGACAGAATGATCTCTGTTTGTCTACAAGGTAAACCATTCAGTATCACAGTTATCCAAGTCTATGCCCCAAACAGTAATGCTGAAGAGGCTGAAGTTGAATGGTTGTATGAAGACCTACAAGACCTTTTAGAACTAACACCCAAAAAGGATGTCCTTTTCATTATACGGGACTGGAATGCAAAAGTAGGAAGTCAAGAAACACCTGGAGTAACAGGCAAATTTGTCCCTGGAATGCGGAATGAAGCAGGGCAAAGACTAATAGAGTTTTGCCAAGAAAATGCACTGGTCATAGCAAACACCTTCTTCCAACAACACAAGAGAAGACTGTACATATGGACATCACCAGATGGTCAACACCAAAATCAGATTGATTATATTCTCTGCAGCCAAAGAGGGAGAAGCTCTTTACAGTTAACAAAAAAAAAAAAAGACCAGGAGCTGACAGTGGCTCAGATCATGAACTCCTTATTACCAAATCCAGACTCAAATTGAAGAAAGTAGGGAAAATCGCTAGACTATTCAGGTATGGACTAAATCAAATCCCTTATGATTATACAGTGGAAGTGAGAAATAGATTTAAGGGCCTAGATCTGATAGATAGAGTGCCTGATGAACTATGGATGACGTTCCTGACATTGTAGAGGAGACAAGGATCAAGACCATCCCCATGGAAAAGAAATGCAATAAGCAAAATGGCTGTCTGGGGAGGCCTTACAAATAGCTGTGAATAGAAAAGAGGGGGAAAGCAAAGGAGAAAAGGAAAGATATAAACATCTGAATGCAGAGTTCCAAAGAATAGGAAGAAGAGATAAGAAAGCCTTCCTCAGCAATCAATGCAAATATATAGAGGGAAAGAACAGAATGGGAAAGACTAGAGATCTCTTTAAGAAAATTAGAGATACCAAGGGAGCATTTCATGCAAAGATGGGGTTGATAAAGTACAGATGGTATGGACCTAACAGAAGCAGAAGATATTAAGAAGAGGTGGCAGGAATACACAGAAGAACTGTACAAAAAAGATCTTCATGATCCGGATAATCATGATGATGTGATCACTAATTTAGAGCCAGACATCTTGGAATGTGAAGTCAAGTGGGCCTTTGAAAGCATCACTATGAACAAAGCTAGTGGAGGTGATGGAATTCCAGTGGAGCTACTTCAAATCCTGGAAGACGATGCTGTGAAAGTGCTGCACTCAATATGCCAGCAAGTTTGGAAAACTCAGCAGTGGCCACAGGACTGACAAAGGTCAGTTTTCATTTCAATTCCTAAGAAAGGCAATGCCAAAGAATGCTCAAACTACCGCACAATTGCCCTCATCTCACAAGCTAGTAAAGTAATGCTCAAAATTCTCCAAGCCAGGCTTCAGCAATACGTGAACTGTGAACTCCCTGATGTTCAAGCTGGTTTTAGAAAAGGTAGAGGAACCAGAGATCAAATTGCCAACATCTGCCGGATCATGGAAAAAGCAAGAGAGTTCCAGAAAAACATCTATTTTTGCTTTATTGACTATGCCAAAGCCTTTGACTGTGTGGATCACAATAAACTGTGGAAAATTCTGAAAGAGATGGGAATACCAGACCACCTGACCTGCCTCTTGAGAAATCTGTATGCAGGCCAGGAAGCAACAGTTAGAACTGGACATGGAACAACACACTGGTTCCAAGTAGGAAATGGAATATATCAAGGCTGTATATTGTCCCCCTGCTTCTTTATCTTATATGCAGAGTACATCATGAGAACAGCTGGGCTGGAAGAAACACAAGCTGGAATCAAGATTGCCGGGAGAAATATCAATAACCTCAGATATGCAGATGACACCACCCTTATGGCCGAAAGTGTAGAGGAACTAAAAAGCCTCTTGATGAAAGTGAAAGAGGAGAGTGAAAAAGTTGGCTTAAAGCTCAACATTTAGAAAACGAAGATCATGGCATCCGGTCCCATCACTTCATGGGAGATAGATGGCGAAACAGTGGAAACAGTGTCAGACTTTATCTTTTTGGGCTCCAAAATCACTGCAGATGGTGACTGCATCCCTGAAATTAAAAGACGATTACTCCTTGGAAGGAAAGTTATGACCAACCTAGATAGTATATTCAAAAGCAGAGACCTTACTTTGCCGACTAAGGTCCGTCTAGTCAAGGTTATGGTTTTTCCAGTAGTCATGTATGGATGTGAGAGTTGGACTGTGAAGAAGGCTGAGCGTCGAAGAATTGATGCTTTTGAACTGTGGTGTTGGAGAAGACTCCTGCGGGTCCCTGGGACTGCAAGGAGATCCAACCAGTCCAATCTGAAGGAGGTCAAGCCTGGGATTTCTTTGGAAGGAATGATGCTAAAGCTGAAACTCCAGTACTTTGGCCACCTCATGCGAAGAGTTGACTCATTGGAAAAGACTCTGATGCTGGGAGGGACTGGGGGCAGGAGGAGAAGGGGACGACCGAGGATGAGATGGCTGGGTGGCATCACTGACTCGATGGACTTGAGTCTGAGTAAACTCCGGTATTTGGTGATGGACAGGGAGGCCTGGCGTGCTGCGATTCATGGGGTCGCAAGGAGTCAGACACGACTGAGCGACTGAACTGAACTGAACTGTACTGAGGTGAAGCCGGACCCGCCCCAAGGCTGCACTATTGTTTCTTGGCTATCCTCTCTTGTCTCTGCAACCCTTCCCTTGCCTGATTAACAATTGCAGGCATCTACCTACTGAGACTTAGTGTAGGTCATAGAGGCTGGAGTCTGCATCCTACAAACAAGGAATGGTGGAGTGGAGGACACAGAAAGGCTTTCATGCCCAGGAGCCCTACAGGGTCCTACTTGGTTTCACTTACAAAAGATAAAAAGTTATGCTAAATTATATTGTCTTCAGTTGAAAAACCCTATTTTCCCCCTGAGTTTGTCTTCTAGTATCCTTTCCTCCTGCTTCCCTAAACTATATGTTCTCTCTCAAAAGTAAAAGAATTCCTAATATCATTATATTTTATTGATGTTATCAAACTTTTTACAGTCTAGCTAGGCTTACTTAGGTCAGCTTGTGGACAAAGGGGACAGGGCAGGTTGAGAAAACAGTGGTCCTGGACAATGATAGACATAAGGGGTATGATACTTGTTCTTGGCTTAAGCAGTAGTCAGAGTGACGAATGCCTATAAATATGTGTTCTGAGGGCAAGTGAAAAGTGAGGTGACAGAATGTGGTATTAGATTGAAATGGACAGGACAAGTAAGATACAGAGACCCAGGAGTAACAGAAGTTAGTATTAGGGCCATAAGTGGAATGAAAAAAAAAAAAAAAGCCACTACATGGGTGAAAATAGTTATTTTTATTTTGTTCACTTATGTGTGTATAAGTGTGTTGTGTGGGTTTGAATTTATTTCCTGAGTTTATCAAGAAAGGATTCAAATTAATGCCATTGATAAAAATCCAACATGCCTGCTGATAAATCTATCAGTTAACTGGGAATTGAAGGAAACTTACTTCGACTTGATAAAGACATCTACAAAAATCCTCCTGCTAACATAATACATCTTGATGAAAGAAGGAAAGCTTTCCCCCAGTGATTATGATGGAATGCTTTCCCCTATGACTGAAATCAAGGATGTTTGTCACTATTTCTGTCCAGCTTTATATTAAAGCTAGTAAATATGTTTTCAGGAACAAGGTCAATTCATAAAAACAATTATATTTTGATATCCTAGCAATAAATACTCACACACTGGAATAAAAAAAAAAACTATGCCACTTATAGCATCAAAGTTATTCAATACTTAGAGACAAATCTGACAATGTGTAAGATATATACATTAAAACTATAAAATGTTACTTAGAGAAATTAAAGAAAGCCTAAATAAATGGAGACAGATATCATTTTCATGGCCAGAAAGATCAATATTGTCAACAAAATTACAGTTAAAATCTGAGCAGATTTATTTTGGTAGAAACTGTCAAGCTGATTTTAAAATTCATACTGTAATGCTCAGTTCAGTTCTGTCACTCAGTCGTGTCCGACTCTTTGCGACCCCGTGAATCGCAGCATGCCAGGCCTCCCTGTCCATCACCAAGGAATTCCAAAACGGGGTTTGCCTCTTTATTTGTGTTGAGTCAAAAGACAACTAAGTGAAAGATTATGAGAAGGGAGGCACTGTTACTTGGAACAAGCAAGGAGAAGACCAGAGATCTTTCTCAAGTGGTGTCTCCCTGAACAACAAAGTTGGCGAAGCTTTAAGCTAAAAGCACACATACATTCTGGCTTCCCAGGTAGCACAGTGGTAAAGAATCCGTCTCTCAATGCAGGAAACATGGGTGTGAAACCTGGGTTGGGAAGATGCCCAGGAGTAGGAAATGGCAACCCACTTCGGTATTCTTGCCTAGAAAATTCCATGGACAGAGGAGCCTGGTGGGCTACAGTCCATGGGGTCACAGAGTTGGGCATGACTGAGCACACACAAGCATACGCATTCATGAACAGCTCATATTCAGAGTCTAAGCTTTAGTTTATTGAAATCATAAATTTCAGAAGGGTCAGAAAAGATCCCATCATCCGTCCTTCAGTATCAGTTGTTTGGTGGTCGAGCACTTCAGGCTAACCTTTACCATTGAAACAGAACTGGAAGTCTTTACAACTGATATATTAATATTTTCTTTACCATTATAAAGGGCTTTCCTGGTAGCTCAGATGGTAAAGAATCCACTTACAATGCAGGAGATCCAGGTTCGATCCCTGGGTCATGAAGATCCTGGAGAACGAAACAGCAACCCACTCTTCCCTTGTAGCCCAGTTGGTAAAGAATCTGCCTGCAGTGCAGAAGACGCAGGTTTGATCCCTGGCTTGGGAAGATCCCCTGGAGAAGGAAATGTCAACCCACTCCAGTATCCTTGCCTTGAATGGACAGAGGAGCCTGGTGGGCTGCAGTCGATGGGGTCACAAAGAGTCAGGCCTGACTGAGTGACTAATACTTACTTACAAGTATTCTTGCCTCAAGAATCCCATGAACAGAGGAGCCTGGCAGGATATAGTCCATAGGGGTCGCAAAGAGTGAGGCACAACTGAGCGAATAACACTTTCAATATTATTATTTTTGTGTCTGAGTTCTGACAAAATGTGTCCACTGGAGAAGGGAATTGCAAACCACTTCAGCATTCTTGCTTTGAGAGCCCTATGAATAGTACAAAAGGCAAAAAGATAAATAGAAAAATGAACCACCCCCCCCCCCCCAGGTTGATAGGTATCCAATATGCTACTGGAGAAGAGCAGAGAAATAGCTCCAGAAGGAATGAAGAGGCTGAGATAATGTGGAAAAAACACTCAGTTGTGGGTGTGTCTGGTGGTGAAAGTAAAGTCCAATACTGTAAAGAACAATATTGCATAGAAAACTGGAATGTTAGGTCCATGAATCAAGGTAAATTGGAAGTGGTCAAACAAAAAGTGGCAAGAGTGAACATAGACATTTTAGGAATCAGTGTCCTAAATCAGATATTTAGGAATCAGTGAACTAAATTGGATGGGGACAGGGGAATTTAATTCAGATTGTCATTATATCTACTACTGTGGGCAAGAATCCCTTAGAAGAAATGGTGTAGCCCTCATAGTCAACAAAAGAGTCTGAAATGCAGTACTTGGGTGCAGTCTCAAAAATGACAGAATGATCTCTGTTCATTTCCAGGGCAAGCCATTAATATCACAGTAATCCAAGTCTGTGCCCCAATCACTAATGCTGAAGAATCTGAAGTTGAACAGTTCTGTGAAGACCTACAAGACATTCTAGAACTAACACACACACACACACACACACACACACACACATACACACACACACAAAAGATGTCCTTTTCATCATAGGGGGGTGGAATGCGAAAATAGGAAGGCAGGAGTAACAGGCAAGTTTGGCCTTGGAGTACAGATTGAAGCAGGGCAAAGGCTAAAAGAGTTTTGCCAAGAAAATGCACTGGTCATAGCAAACACCCTCTTCCAACAACACAAGAGACAACTCTACACATGGACATCACCAGATAGTCAATACTGAAATCAGATTGATTATATTCTTGCAACTAAAGTTGGAGAAGCTCTATACAGTCAGCTAAAGCAAGACTGGGAGCTGAGTATGGCTCAAATCATGAACTCTTTATTGAAAAATTCAGACTTTAATTGAAGAAAGTAGGGAAGGCCACTAGGCCATTCTGGTATGACCTAAATCAAATTCCTTTTGATTATACAGTGGAAGTAACAAATAGATTCAAGGGATTAGATCTGAGAGAGTGCCTGAAGATGGAGGACAGAGGTTTATAATATTGTATAGGAGGCAGTGATCAAGACCATCCCCAAGAAAAAGAAATGCAAAAAGGCAAAATGCTTGTCTGAGGAGGACTTAAATAGCTGAGAAAAAAAAAAAGAGAAGTGAAAGGCAAAGGTAAAAAGGAAAGCTATACCCATCTGAATGCAGAGTTCCAAAGAATAGCAAGGAGAAATAAGAAAGCCTTCTTAAGTGAACAGTGCAAAGTAATAGAGGAAAACAACAGAATGGGAATGACTAGAGATCTCTTCAAGAAAATTGGAGATACCAAGGGAATATTTCATGGAAAGATGGGCACAAAAAAAGACAGAAATGGTATGGATCTATCAGAAGCAGAAGACATTAAAAAGAGGTGGTGAGAATACACAGAAGAACTATACAAAAAAGGTCTTAATGACCAGGATAACCATGGTGGTGTGATCACTCACCTATAGCCAGACATCCTGGAGTGTGAAGTGGGCTTTAGGAAGCATCACTATGAGCAAAGCTGATGGAGGTGATGAAATTCTAGCTGTGCTATTTTACATCCTAAAAAATGATGCTCTTAAGGTGCTACACTCAATAGACAGCAAATTTGAAAACTCAATATTGGCCACAGGACTAGAAAAAGTCAGTTTTCATTCCAGCCCCAAAGAAGGGCAATGCCAAAGAATGTTCAAACTATCACACAATTGCACTCATTTTGCATGCCAGCCAGGCTTCAACAGTACATGAACAAAGAGCTTCCAGATGTACAAGCTGGATTTAGAAAAGGGAGAGGACCAGAGATCGAATTGCCAACATCTGTTGGATCATAGAAAAAGCAAGGGAACTCCAGAAAAACGTCTTCATTGACTATGCTAAAGCCTTTGACTGTGTAGATCACTACAAACTGTGGAAAATGCTTAGAGCTGGGAATACCAGAATACTTTACCTGCCTCCTGAAAAACCTGTATGCAGGAAAAGAAGCAACAGTTAGAACCGGACATGGAACAATGAACTGGTTCGAAATTGGAAAGGAGTATGTCAAGGCTGTATATTATTATCACTCTACTTATTTAACTTATATCCAGAGTGAAAGACAGTGAAAATGAAAGTCGCTCAGTCATGTCTGACTCTTTGAGACCCCATGCACTATACAGTCCAAGGAATCCTACAGGCCAGAATACTGAGTGCATAGTGTTTCCCTTCTCCAGGGGATCTTCCCAACCCAGGGATTGAACCCAGGTCTCCTGCATTGCAGGCGGATTCTTTACCAGCTGATTCATAAGGTAAGTCCAAGGCTGTATGTTATCACCCTGTTTATTTCACTTATATGCAGAGTATATCATGCAAAATTCTGGACTGGATGAAGCTCAAGCTGGAATCAAGATTGCCAGGAGAAATATAAAAAACCTCAGATATGCAGATTATACCACCCTAATGAAATTTAAAAAGGGAAAATGATAGGATACTGAAAGAGGAACTCCTCAGGTCAGTAGTTGCCCAATATGCTACTGGAGATCAGTGGAGAAATGACTCCAGGAAGAATGAAGGGATGAAGCCAAAGCAAAAACAATACCCAGTTGTGGATGTGACTGGTGATAGAAGCAAGGTCCGATGTTGTAAAGAGCAATATTGCATAGGAACCTGGAATGTCAGGTCCATGAATCAAGGCAAATTGGAAGTGGTCAAACAAGAGATGGCAAGGGTGAACATCAACATTCTAGGAATCAGCTAACTAAAACGGACTGGAATGGGTGAATTTAACTCAGATGACCATTATATCTACTACTGCGGGCAGGAATCCCTCAGAAGAAAGGGAGTAGCCAACATGGTCAACAAAGAGTCTGAAATGCAGTACTTGGATGCAATCTCAAAAACGACAGAATGATCTCTGTTCATCTCCAAGGCAAACCATTCAATATCACAGTTATCCAAGTCTATGCCCCAACCAGTAATGCTGAAGAAGCTGAAGTTGAACGGTTCTATGAAGACCTACAAGACCTTTTAGAACTAACACCCCAAAATGATGTCCTTTTCATTATAGGGGACTGGAATGCAAAAGTAGGAAGTCAAGACACACCTGGAGTAACAGGCAAATTTGGTCTTGGAATGCGGAATGAAGCAGGCCAAAGGCTAATAGAGTTTTGCCAAGAACATGCACTGGTCGTAGCAAATACCCTCTTCCAACAACACAAAAGAAGACTCTACCCGTGGACATCACCAGATGATCAACACTGAAATCAGATTGATTATATTCTTTGCAGCCAAAGATGAAGAAGCTCTATACAGTCAACAAAAAATAAGACCAGGAGCTGACTGTGGCTCAGATCATGAGCTCCTTATTACCAAATTCAGACTCAAATTCAAGAAAGTAGGAAAAACCACTAGACCATTCAGGTATGACCTAAGTCAAATCCCTTATGATTATACAGTGGAAGTGAGAAATAGATTTAAGGGCCTAGATCTGACAGATAGAGTGCCTGATGAACTATGGAATGAGGTTCATGACATTGTATAGGAGACAGGGATCAAGACCATCCCCATGGAAAAGAAATGCAAAAAGAAAAATGGCTGTATGGGGAGGCATTACAAGTAGCTGTGAAAAGAAGAGAAGCAAAAAGCAAAGGAGAAAAGGAAAGATAAAAGCATCTGAATTCAGAGTTCCAGAGAATAGCAAGAAGAGATAAGAAAGCCTTCTTCAGCGATCAATGCAAAGAAATAGAAGAAAACAACAGAATGGGAAAGACTAGAGATCACTTCCGGAAAATAAGAGATACTAAGGGAACATTTCATGCAAAGATGGGCTCGATAAAGGACAGAAATGGTCTGGACCTAACAGAAGCAGAAGATATTAAGAAGAGGTGACAAGAATACACAGAAGAACTGTACAAAAAAGATCTTCACAACCCAGATAATCATGATGGTGTGATCACTAATCTAGAGCCAGACATCCTGGAATGTGAAGTCAAGTTGGCCTTGGAAAGCATTGCTACTAACACCTCTAGTGGAGATGATGGAATTCCAGTTGCTCTGTTTCAAATCCTGAAAGATGATGCTGTGAAAGTGCTGGACTCAATATGCCAGCAAATTTGGAAAACTCAGCAGTGGCCACAGGACTGGAAAAGGTCAGTTTTCATTCCAATCCCAAAGAAAGGCAATGCCAGGGAATCCTCAAACTACCGCACAATCGTGCTCATCTCACATGCTAGGAAAGTAATGCTCAACATTCTCCAAGCCAGGCTTCAGTAATAGATGAACCGTGAACTTCCTGATGTTCAACTTGTTTTTAGAAAAGGCAGAGGAACCAGAGATCAAATTGCCGACATCCACTGGATCATGGAAAAAGCAAGAGAGTTCCAGAAAAAACATCTACTTCTGCTTTATTGTATATGCCAAAGCCTTTGACTGTGTGGATCACAATAAACTGTGGAAAATTCTGAAAGAGATGGGAATACCAGATCACCTGACCTGCCTCTTAAGAAATCTGTATACAGGCCAGGAAGAAACAGTTAGAATTGAACATGGAACAACAGACTGGTTCCAAGTAGGAAAGGGAGTGTGTCAAGGCTGTATATTCTCACCCTGCTTATTTAACTTCTATGCAGAGTACATCATGAGAAACGCTGGACTGGAAGAAACACAAGCTGGAATCAAGATTGCCGGGAGAAATCTCAATAACCTCAGATATGCAGATGACACCAGCCTTATGTCAGAAAGTGAAGAGGAACTAAAGAGCCTCTTAATTAAACTGAAAGTGGAGAGTGAAAAAGTTGGCCTAAAGCTCAGCATTCAGAAAATGAAGATCATGGCATCTGGTCCCATCACTTCATGGGAAATGGATGGGGAAACAGTAGAAACAGTGTCTGACTTTATTTTTTTTTGGGCTCCAAAATTACTGCAGATGGTGATTGCAGCCATGAAATTAAAAGACGCTTACTCCTTGGAAGAAAAGTTATGACCAACCTAGATAATATATTCAAAAGCAGGGACATTACTTTGCTAACTAAGGTCTGTCTAGTCAAGGCTATGGTTTTTCCTGTGGTCATGTATGGATGTGAGAGTTGGACTGCGAAAGAAGGCTGAACGCCAAAGAATTGATGGTTTTGAACTGTGGTGTTGGAGAAGACTCTTGAGAGTCCCTTGGACTGCAAGGAGATCCAACTAGTCCATTCTGAAGGAGATCAGCCCTGGGATTTCCTTGGAAGGAATGATGCTAAAGCTGAAACTCCAGTACTTTGACCACCTCATGTGAAGTGTTGACTCATTGGAAAAGACTCTGATGCTGGGAGGGATTGGGGTAGGAGGAGAGGGGGACGACAGAGGTTGAGATGGCTAGATGGCATCACTGACTCGATGGACGTGAGTCTGAGTGAACTCCGGGAGTTGGTGATGGACAGGGAGGCCTGGCGTGCTGCAATTCATGGGGTCACAAAGAGTCAGACATGACTGAGCAACTGAACTGAACTGAATGGCATTAAGTGAAGAGGAACCAATAGCCTCTTGATGTAGATGAAAGAGGACAGTGAAAAAATTGCCTTAAAATTGAACATTCAAAACAATGAAGTTCATGGCATCCAGTCCCATCACTTCATGGCAAATAGATGGGGAAAGAATGGAAATAGTGACAGATTTTATTTTGGGGGGCTCCAAAATCACTGTGGATGGTGACTGCAGAAACGAAATTAAAAGACACTTGCTCCTTTGAAGAAAAGTTATGATACATGTAGACAGGATATTAAAAAGCAGAGACATTACTTTTTCACCGACAAAGTTACATCTAGTCAAAGCTATGGTTTTTCCAGTATTCACATACAGATGTGAGAGTTGGATCATAAAGAAGACTAGTACCAAGGAAAAGACTGAGTACCAAAGAAATAATGCTTTCGAACTGTGGTGTCGGACAGCAAGGAGATCAAGCCAGTCAATCCTAAAAGAAATCTATCCTGAATAATCACGGGAAGGACTGATGCTGAAACTGAAGCTCCAACACTTTGGCCTCCTGATGGGAAAAGCCAACTATTGGAAAAGACCCTGATGCTGGAAAAGATTGAAGGCAGGAGGAGAAGGGGGCAACAAAGGATGAGTTGGTTGCATGGCATCCCCTATTCAATGGACATGAGTTTGAGCAAACTTGGGGAGATAGTGAAGACAGGAAAGCCTGGTGTGCTGCAGTCCATGGGTTTGCAAAGAGTGGGACCCAGCTGAATGACTGGAGAACAACTTTTCTAGTCTGAAAACAGGCAGTGTTTCTGCACTCTTTTGTTCCCTTAGAGTCATTAATTGCTGAGACCTGTTCAAGGACAAGCATTGTTACCAACTTTAGATCACAAAGGCCAAAAATGGCTTCTCTTTGGCTTAGACCAAAAATATCTTCTCATATCTAGATAGCTTTGCTTTGTCCTTTTTCTCTGGGCACCTTGAGAAATACATGTCTCCCCCAAATTTAAAGATGCTTAATAAAGAAAAGAAGTGAATGGCTAATACAACCTGATTTCAAGGTTTATTGTAAAGCTACAACATCAAGACTGGGATATTGGCATAAAGTTAAGCAAATCAGTGGAATTTAAGGAGTCTAGAAATAGTTTCATAAATATGAAAAGTTGATAGTTGACAAAAACACAAAGGCAATCAACTGGAGACAGGATCATTGCTTTCAAGAAGTAGCCTGGAATAATTGGATACTTCTGTGCCAAAAACAAGTCTAATCTTAAACTTGCATTATATAAAATATTAATACAAAGTGAATTATAGACCTAAATATAAAATCTAAAACCGTACACTTTTAAGAAAACAAATCGGTTAGGCTAGAGGATTTGGACTATTGTTTTTTCATTCTGCAACTCCATGTGTTTTTTGAAGTACCTGGAATGAGGGAAAATGTACTCATTTTAGCTAGAAGTGAAGTGAAGTCGCTCAGTCGTGTCTGACTCTTTGTGACCCCGTAGACTGTAGCCTACCAGGCTCCTCCGTCCATCGGATTTTCCAGGCAAGAGTACTGGAGTGGGTTGCCATTTCCTTCTCCAGAGGATCTTCCCGACCCAGGGATCGAACCCGGGTCGCCTGCATTGTAGGCAGACGCTTTACCGTCTAAGCCACCAGGGAAGCCATTTTAGCTAGAGAAGGTAATTAAAAAAAAGAATCTGAAAACACTGGAGCAAATCTTGTTCTAAATTGTAGTCTTTTAAGACCCTCTGTATTTACATTCAAATATAACCTCTAAGGGGGAACATTCATTTTAATATTGCCTCAAGATAGGACCTTGCAAATAGTTGGCAGTTAATGAACACATTTCTTGGATAAAGTCAAAAATTCTATAGACAATGTCAAAGAAAAATTATGCTGGACAGTTAAACAGGAAAGAAAGGTGTTATTCAAGACTGTGGCAATAGGGTAGAGAGATTTAACCCAACCCTGGGAAACAGAGGCCAGAGGATTTTTAAGCCCTTTGCTGAGCTGATGGAAAAGTATTGGAGGACTTCAGAGGAGGTTGTTCAGTGTATTAGGCCATCTGTGTTTGCTAATGGTACTTATCAAAATACACTTCTATCTTCCCACGAAGACTGGGAGTTAGGATCCCTGTCTTTCTTGATGATTAAATTGTAAAGGGATGATTCCCAGGTTCTTGAGAAAGCCATTCCTGAGTTGTAAAATGGGCAAAGGGCTAGGAGAAAATTTATATCTCAAAGGGACAGATAAATAGTTCATGATGGAAAGCCTTCTAAAGTACTTGCTCTAAGGGAAATCAGGAGTTTATAGTCTAAACAGGGTTTAAACTAGAGGCTTCCCTAGTAGCTCAGGTGGTAAAGAATCTGCCTGCAATGTAGGAGACCCTGGTTTGATTCCTGGGTTGGGAAGATCCACTGGAGAAGGGAAAGGCTACCCATTCCAGTATTATGCCCAGAGAATGCCATGGACTGTATAGTTCATGGGGTCACAAAGAGTCAGACACGACTGAGTGACTTTCACTTACCTTACTTATCATCATGATACAAAGCAATAACTTAACTTACAGGAAGGGCCTGTGATGTCTGTTTATATGAAAACACATGCAATTCTATTTGTTTTAAGGAGAAATACTGTAGCATAATACAGTAAGTTTATTTGAGTCTCATTATTGTGATTTTTGATGATTTGGTTTTGTGATAATGATTCTTTTCTGGGCAGCTAAATGGGATTTTTTAAGTCTTTTTAATATATCTAACTTTAATCATTAACACAGTTGGCTTTACTAGAATAGATTTAAAAAGTTATCAAATATTTTGTGCATTTTTAATGTATAAAATTACAAGTTACATGTTAATTTCAAATTGTCACACCACATTTTGCTAAATTATCATGTTGAAATTATATATTCGAAAAGATTTAAGTTTGCTTATTCTTCTAACATAGGGTAGTAACCACAGTGCAAGTTACTTTTAAGAAAAACATTCAATATCTGGAAATGTTTGCATTAATTAGGTGATGACTTAAAAAAAGGTGCACTACCTAAAACTTAAGAATTATGTTTTATTTAGCAGAGATACTGAGGACTTAAGTTCGGGAAAGGAGTCTCAGATAGCCCTGAGGGACTATTCTGAAGAGGTGAGGGAGGAACCAGAATATAAAGAAGTTTTGCTAAAAGAACAAATAAGCAAATAAAACAGGTAGTCAGAACATGGAAAGATTACTGTTAAAGAAACACCAGGCATCTCAAGTTCATGAATTTAGTACCTTATGATGCATGAGAGATGCAAGTGTCTAAACTCATTGAAATCATTCCTTTGATTTGCACCTGAACTATCTAGGGCTAGTATCCTCCTTTCTCCAATCTGAATCCCCTTGGATGGTGGGGGCTGTTGCAGTGGCCAATGGCTTGATGGTTGTAACATCTATTGTTTATTGATGTAACAGGTAACATTCTTTGTCCGACATAGGTAAATTTAAGAATTAAGCTGTGTAGTTAATTAGAGACAATGCTAATACATAATTATACCTTTGTTGTATTATATACAACTGTTGTAACTACAGAGGTTTCAAGGATTTTTAAAAGAAAAATGTAGATAGAGAAAAAGCTGATTTTTATTCAAATACTGTAACAGTGATTTAGAATGAAGCAGAGACACCCAAGGCAGTCACCTGAATAACTAAGAATTATTCCCAAACTCTGTAAAAGGCTAGAGAATTTTACTGAAAAGGTTGGTGATGGGATAAATATTTATCATTTTCTGAGTTCAATTTCTGTAAGAGTTCATGGGTTCAGTTTGGAATTCTCTTCCACAAGGAAAAAGAAGCTGCTCTGGTGAATTTGTTAGGCGAGTATATGCTCCTCGGTTTTCGTCTCGTCACAACAAAGGTTTGGAGTGACGGACATTAAAGCCCCCTTGGTGTGTCACAGCTCTCAGGTCTTGGACAGACCGTGTTATAGCTCTGAGGTCTCAAACGGACCATGTTATAGGTCTTAGAAAAATCAGTGTTACAGCTCAGCACTATAGCTCTATTTTATTTAGAAGATAGCAGGAAAATCCATCTTCGAGGCGTGAGGGCACATCGATCCAAAGATGTGAAGAGACGAGCACCCCAGCGTGTGTGTGGGGGAGAGAGAGAGAGAGAGAGAGAGAGAGAGAGAGCGAGCGCGCGCGCGCACTTTGGCTCCTCTTTTTATGTGTTTTTTTCTCCCTCCTGGGCCTACCCTATGCAAATTGGGCTTAGTCAGGAGTGCTGTTCTACCTAAAGTCCTCACTCAGGTCCTTGGACCTTCATTTGACCTTCCTGTTTTTTTTTCATGGGCTTTTCTCTTTCTTGTCTTTTAGCCTCCGCCATTTTGGACTCCTTTTCCCTATTCTAACTACCTAACAAATTGAAGGATGAGGACATAATAAAAGTATTACTGCCTTTATATTCACTTTGCTACAAATTCAAGATAGAATTTGTGAGTAGCAGGATCCAGGGACAATTTTAGCCTTGCCACTGCCAATGCTCAGAGATAGCAGAACCCCTCTCTATCCACTGTGACCCACCTCTGGCTCAAACTTCCAGTCACTGTGGAAAATATATTGGTGCAAAAGTCAAACTGAGCAAGCAAGCTGAGTGATATGTTGACATGGCTGCCTTCATGAAGTCTGAATAAGAAGCTGAATTCATCTTTTCTCAGTTGCTTATGAAAATGTTGCAGGAGCCCATAGATTATCTTGGAGGGTTGTCTCAAGTGCTGAGAAAATGAGGGAAGGTTCCAATAGCTTGAGAAAACAGAGAGAAAGGCGACAGTGAGCTCTGAGATATATGCAAGTGATTTACTGTCTCTTTTGAACAACAACAACAAAAAACCTTCATCCCTAGCATTTCACAAGCCCAGACAAAGTCATTTACTTGAAAATGAAAGGAGACTACTACTGTTACTTGGTTCAGGTTACTGGTGGTGACAAGAAAGGATTATGGATCAGTCACAGCAAGCCTACCAAGAAGCTTTTCAAGTCAGAAAAAGAAAATGTAACCAAAAACATCCTATTGTATTGGGTCTGGGCTGTAAATTCTCTATGTTCTATTGTGCAATTCTGAACTTCCTGGAGAAAGCCTGCTCTCTTGCAAAAAGAGCTATTTTCCCCTACAGTTTTATTGAAATATAATTGACATATTACACTCTATGTTAAGGTGTACAACATGAAGTTTTGAAAAATGCATATGCTACAAAATGATTACCACAATAAGCTGAGCTAACATTTATCACCTCACATAGTTACACTTTTTTTCCTTGTGATGAGAACTTTTCAGATTTACTCTCTTATAACTTTCAAATATACAATACATTATTACCTATAGTCATCATGTTGTAGGTTAGACAACATGTTAGAAAATAATATATGTTATTTATCTTATAACTGGAGGTTTGTACTGTTTAACCATCTTTACTCAATTACTCTCCCCCCAGCAACCACAAGTCTGACTCTGTTTCTATGAATTTAATTTCACATGTAAGTGAGATATATGTATATGAAGATATATATATATATATAATTATTATTATTTTTTTCTTTCTCAGTCTGACTTATTTCACTAGCACAATGCCCTCAAGGTCCATCCATATTGTTGCAAATGGTAGAATTTCCCTCTTTTTAATGGCTGAATACTATTCTATCATATATATATGCCTTATTTTCTTTATATATTAATCTGTTGATAGATTGTCAGCTTTTGATGACACCATTGCTGAACTTCATTCATTTAAGAATCACACAAAGATAGCATGGTAACATGCTAGGCATGCCAAATGAGAGGCTTGAGAGGCAACTTGACATTGTGAACACTGGATGCCCAAGTGCTGAAACAAGAGAAGGAGGGGCAAATTACCCAGCCTCCCAACTCTCATCTATTGCATTTTGAAATTTACACATTTGTTATCCATGCTGCTGCTGCTGCTAAGTCGCTTCAGTCGTATCTGACTCTGTGCGACCCCATAGACGGCAGCCCACCAGGTTCCTCCGTCCCTGGGATTCTCCAGGCAAGAACGCTGGAGTGGGTTGCCATTTCCTTCTCCAGTGCATGAAAGTGAAAAGTGAAAGTGAAGTTGCTCAGTCATGCCCGACTCTAGCGACCCCATGGACTGCAGCCCACCAGGCTCCTCCATCCATGGGATTTTCCAGGCAAGAGTACTGGAGTGGGGTGCCATTGCCTACTGCCCCACAAATAGATTTTTTTGACAAGTGTATATTAATTTTATTTCAATTTCTATTTTTTCCATAAAGTTTTTTGTTTAATATTAGGGGAATAGAGTCAGTTAATATTTAGACATTTACCTTTTCTTTCTTTCTCTTTCTTATTTTTAAATTTTACATTCAGACCTGATTTGCTTTTCCATTTATTCAGCTCTTATTTTAACAAAGTATTTTATCTTGCTTTAATAAGGTTTTGTTGTTTCTTCATATAGGTTTTGAACCTTTATCACATTTTCCTAAGTATTTTTTCATTTGGCTATTATCAATTAGATTTTTAAAATTGAGATATAATTGACATTAAACATTAGTTTCAAGGTGTACAACATAGCAATTTGATATGTGTATATATTGTAAAACATGTATCACAATAAATCTAGCAGACATCCCTCACCATATATAGTTAATTTTTTTTTTCTTGTGTTGAGAACTTGTACTCTCTTAGTAATTTTCAAGTACACAATACAGGCATATCTTGGGGTTTTTGTTGGCTCAGTTCCAGACCACCACAACAAAGGGAACATTACAGTATAGTGATGTGAAGAACTTACTCCTTGGAAAAGACCCTGATGCTGGGAAAGATAGAAGGCAGGAGGAGAAGGGGACGACACAGGATGAGGTGACTGGATGGAATCACCAACTCAATGAATGACTGGATGGACGTGAGTTTGAGCAAGCTCTGGGAGTTGGTGATGGACAGGGAAGCCTGGCATGCTACAGTCCACAGGGTTGCAGAGTCGGACATGACTGAGCAACTTAACTGACAATATTGAGTCACACAAATTTTTTGGTTTCCCAGAGCATATAAAAGTTATGTTTATACTATACTTAGTAGAGTCTATTAAGTATGCAATAGCATTAAGCCTAAAAAATAATGTATATACCTTAATTAAAACATACTTTATTGCTAAAAATGCTAACCATCATCTGAGAATGAAGGGTTGCAACAAACCTTCATTCTTATAAAAAAATGTAACATCACTAGATGGTCAATACTGAAATAAGATTGATTATTCTTTGCAGTCAAAGATGGAGAAACTCTATACAGCAAAAACAAGACCAGGAGCTGACTGTGGCTCAGATCATGACCTCTTTATTGCAATATTCAGGCTTAAATTGAAGAAGGTAAGGAAAACCACTAGACCATTCAGGTATGACCTAAATCAAATTCCTTACGATTATAAAGTGGAAGGGAGAAATAGATTCAAGGGATCAGATCAGATAGACAGAGTGCCTGAAGAACTATGGATGGAGGTTTGTGACATTGTACAGGAGGCAGGAATAAAGACCATCCCCAAGAAAAAGAACTGCAAAAAGGCAAATGGTTGTCTGAGGAGGCCTTACGATAGTTGAGAAAGGCAAAGGGGAAAAGAAAGATATATCCATTTGAATACAGAACTCCAAAGAATAGCAAGGAGAGATAAGAAAGCCTTCCTCAGAGATCAGTGCAAAGAAATAGAGGAAAACAATAGAATGGGAATGACTAGAGATCTCTTCAAGAAAATTACGGATACCAAGGGAACATTTCATGCAAATTTGGGCACAATAAAGGACGGAAATGGTATGGACCTAACAGAAGCAGAATATATTAAGAAGAGGTGACAAGAATATACAGAACTATACCAACAAGATAATGACCCAGATAATCACGATGGTGTGATCATCCACCTAGAGCCAGACACCCTGGAATGCAAAGTCAAGTGGGCCCTAGGAGGCTGAACTGACTGAACTGAACTGAACTGATTTTCTCCTAAACTCCCCTCCTATCCAGGCTGCCACATAACATTGGGCAGAATTTCCTATGCTGTATAGTATGTCCTTGTTGGTAATCCATTTTGAATATAAATGTTACAAAAAAAAAAAAAAGAAGCCCAAACAACAATAAAACAGAAAAAATGAAATATTTGTCAAGTGCAATAAATTCAAGTGCTGCCTATACAAGGTATGCCTATACCATATTATTAACTATGGTTTCCATACTGTGTGTTATATCCCATGAATTATTTATTTTATAACTGGATTTGTATCTTTTGATGCCCTTCATCCATTTCACTCATCCCCCCAATCCCTGCCTTTGGAAACCACCAACCTGTTCTCTGTATCCACACATTCATTTTTTTCCTTATTCTTGTTTTTTTATCATCTACATATAAGTGACGTTGTACAGTATGTCTTTCTCTGTCTGATGTAGTTCACTTAGCATAATGTTCTCAAGTTCTGTCCATGTTGTTGCAAGGTTTTCTTGTTTTTTATAGCTAAGTAATATTCCATTGTATATATACATATTTCCATATTTTCTTCATTCATTTATCCACTGATGAAAACTTAGTTTCCTTCCATGTTTTCACTATTATAAATAATGTTGCAGGGAGCCTAGGAGTGCAGATAACTTTCCAAGTTAGTGTTTTGTTTTCTTTGGATAAATATCTGAAAGCGGAATTTCTAGATCAAATGTTAGGTATACTTCTAATTTTTTGAGAAATCTCCATGCTGTTTTCCCTAGTAGTTACACCAATTTACATTCCCACTAACAGAGCACATGGGTTCCCTTTCTCTATATCCTCGTGAATACTAAGCATTTTAACATTTTATCAGGTGAGGTGATAACTTAATTTTTTTAATTTTAATTTTTTTAAAATTTTATTTATTGATCGATTTATTTTAATTGGAGGCTAATTACTTTACAATATTGTGGTGGGTTTTGCCATGCATTCACTTTTCCCTAATAATTATAATGTCAAGGACAATTTCATGGATCTGTTGGCCATCTGTATGCCTTCTTTGGAAAAATGTCTATTCAGATCCATTATAAAATGTTGGGAGGAAATGTCTGACATGCCTTTGAAGATTTGATCTATGAAAATTCATACCTTGCATTACATTTTAATTGGTAGACAAGATATAAATAAATATCAGAGAGTTTTAATAAATTAAAGGACAGCTTTTACTACAGATTAATATTGGACTTTAAAGCCTTTGACTGTGTGGATCAAATAAATTGTGGAAAATTCTGAAAGAGATGGGAATAACAGACCACCTAACCTGCCTCTTGAGAAATCTGTATGCAGGTCAGGAAGCAACAGTTAGAACTGGACATGGAACAACAAACTGGTTCCAAATAGGAAAAGGATTACGTCAAGGCTGTATATTGTCACCCTGCTTATTTAACTTCTATGCAGAGTACATCATGAGAAACGCTGTACTGGAAGAAACACAAGCTGGAATCAAGATTGCTGGGAGAAATATCAACAACCTCAGATATGCAGATGACACCACCCTTATGGCAGAAAGTGAAGAGGAACTAAAAAGCCTCTTGATGAAACTGAAAGAGGAGACCAAAAAAGCTGGCCTAAAGCTCAACATTCAGAAAATGAAGGTCATGGCATCCGGTCCCATTACTTCATGGGAAATAGATGGGGAAACAGTGGAAACGGTGTCAGACTTTATATTTTGGGGATCCAAAATCACTGCAGATGGAGACTGCAGCCATGAAATTAAAAGACGCTTACTCCTTGGAAGAAAAGTTATGAACAACATAGATAGTATATTCAAAAGCAGAGACATTACTTTGCCGACTAAGGTCCGTCTAGTCAAGGCTATGGTTTTTCCAGTAGTCATGTATGGATGTGAGAGTTGGACTGTGAAAAGGCTGAGCGCTGAAGAATTGATGCTTTTGAACTGTGGTGTTGGACTAGACTCTTGAGAGTCCCTTGGACTGCAAGGAGATCCAACCAGTCCATTCTGAAGGAGATCAACCCTGGGATTTCTTTGGAAGGAATGATGCTAAAGCTGAAACTTCAGTACTTTGGCCACCTCATGCAAAGAGTTGACTCATTGGAAAAGACTCAGATGCTGGGAGGGATTGGGGGCAGGAGGAGAAGAGGATGACCGAGGATGAGATGGCTGGATGGCATCACCGACTTGATGGACGTGAGTCTGAGTGAACTCCTGGAGTTGGTGATGGACAGCGAGACCTGGCGTGTTGCGATTCATGGGGTCGCAAAGAGTCGGACACAACTGAGCAACTGAACGGAACTGAACTTCTGGTAGAAATAATTTTATGATAAATATATGTTTATATTTGTGAGAGATTTAATATGCTAATGAAATATGGCCAGGCTATAAATAAAACATAGAACTTTGATACACATCCTCCTAGGCAACAAGGAAAGGAAGCCAAATGAAACCTTCTATAGCAATCAGCCCCAAAAGACAAACCTTGATCAATAACTGCCACTTCTCTGATTTTAGCCCTGCTTCTAACTTCAGATCGACCCGAGAAAACCAAACACACTTTACAAACTAATCACATATGGTGCCCTTCTAAGCTGACCTGTCTCCAGATTCTTCATGCTGACAACTTCCCATCAGGGTACAGCAGAAGGTTTCTCTTTTTTCCACTTTAAAATTTTTATCCTTCCTTGACTGCCTTGAGTTCTCTGCCAATGCAAGTGATGTTGGTAGACTAATTCTGAATAAAAGCCTTTTGCTTGTTCACATATAGGTGGTTTTCATTTATTTACACATCTGGAAATGTATGGAATATTGAAAGATATAAAGTTTAAACTGTATCATCTGAGATTTTAAAATAACAATTTCATGGTATAAATGATTTCAACTTAAATAATCTCATGATGGTAAAAATTTGGTGACTCTCAACTAGAAATTGAGAAGCAGTCAATTCTAATTTATATACTAGCTTTTGAATAAATAGATTGATTTTGAAATATGGATTTTCACATTCACAGTTTTGAAAGTAACTGAGATCATCTGAAAGTTATTTTAATATATAATTTATAGTGGTCCTTGGAGTCATTAACCTGGGATCATACCTGGTGATTTAAAGTTTTATCCAGAAAAGAATTTTGACTTTCAGTTAGTTGGTAAGGAATATCCAATATTTAGATAAGAAATTCAATTATCTCTTCATAGAAGCCAAGATGATTAGAGTTCAGAGAGCCAGAGGCACTATGCTGTTTCATTTTAATGTATAGCTGAACTAATTCTGTTTTTAAGTATGTATTTTATTTCAAGAAATTGGATCTGCCTTGAGAGCCATAAACTCATACAGCTTCATTCATATTTATTGTTTTAAAAGTAATTATTGTGCTAACTAATACATTAAATTTGTTCTGTTAAATAACAGAGGCCCTTAACTTTGTAAAAATCTCCCTGGAGTTTTCTCCTGTACCATTATTATGTGTCAAATTACTGATTATTATTATTATTATTATTTACCAATTACTGATAAAATAGCCAAAAATGTAAGAACTTTTCTGGGGGTTTTTAAAGAAGAAAGAAAAATGAAAAAACACCTGGTAATGTGTATTTAGTCAGGAAATCTGAGGATTCATTAGTGGTTTTCAACTTTTTCAAGACTTCATAACAGTAATAAACACAAACATATATAGTGCTTGTTATGTATTAATTATTATTCTAAGCATACTATGTATATGAACTCATTAATCCTTATACCAATTCTAGGAGGTTTGTGTAATAATTCCTTAACACTTCCTTTAAATTTATAATTTTATGACATAAATTAGTAGCTTTTATATTTTGGATTTGAATATAATTTAAAATTAAAGAACGAGAAAGAGTCATAAAGTATTTTTACCAAAGTTAGAAGAAGCTACCTACCACCATCAGCACAACTACTACTGTCATCAACTTTTCATTGAAAAAAGATAGTTTAACGTCAAAACAGAGAGCCTAAACTCAGAGTAAAGAGAAATCTTACTAAAAAAATTGCTTTATGAAATACCCATTTTATTCCTTATTTTTGTCAGATGTTTACATGGGTCAGTAAAAGCTCAACATTCAGAAAACTAAGATCATGGCATCTGGTCCCATCATTTCATGGCACATAGATGGGGAAACAGTGGAAACAGTGGCTGACCTTATTTTTCTGGGCTCCAAAATCACTGCAGATGGTGATCACAGCCATGAAATTAAAAGATGCTTACTTCTTGGAAGGAAAGTTATGACCAATCTAGATAGCATATTAAAAAGCAGACATTACTTTGCCGACAGAGGTCTGTCTAGGCAAGGCTATGGTTTTTCCAATGGTCATGTATGGATATGAGAGTTGGACTGTGAAGAAGGCTGAGCACCGAAGAATTGATGCTTTTGAACTGTGGTGTTGGAGAAGACTCTTGAGAGTCCCTTGGACTGCAAGGAGATCCAACCAGTCCATCCTAAAGGAGATCAGTCCTGGGTGTTCATTGGAAGGACTGATGTTGAAGCTGAAACTCCAATCCTTTGGGTACCTGATGCGAAGAGTACTCATTGGAAAAGACCCTGATCCTGGGAAAGATTGAGGGCGGGAGGAAAAGGGGATGACAGAGGATGATATGGTTGGATGATATCACCGACTCAATGAACATGGGTTTGGGTGAACTCCGGAAGTTGGTGATGGACAGGAAGGCCTGGCGTGCTGCGGTTCATGGGGTAGCAAAGAGCTGGACACAACTGAGCAACTGAACAACTGAACTGAAGACCAATCTGTGGTTTTACTTGCAGATGAAATTAGAAATTTTAATAGGTTCAAAAACAATTCTTTGTGAATGACATTAACAACAGTCACATCTCCCAAGTTTTGTGTGGATAAATTATAAATTAATTAGCTCATTGAATTCTTTTTAACTTTCTTTTTCAGTCTAATGACTGAACACAGTGTGCACAGTAATAGAAACAGAAGCCGCAGAAATAATTGAATGCTCACGCATGCTCATTTGTCTGTAAAATTGTGGCATAAAAGTGTTTTGCATACTGAGCAGTTTATTTTCCTCATGCCTGCCATTATGTTAGATGGTTTCTTAGATCTGTGAGTTAGCACTTGACACTTGAGTCGGACACTTCTCCAGTGTCCTCTGCTTTGACTTTAATGTCACTGTATCCTTGGGAATAGTAAGCATCACATTTGAAGCTCCAGGGATTTTGGTAACTGTAGAGTCTTCAAAGCATAACTCAGTGTGTGTATGTGTGTGTGTGTGTGTGTGTGTGTGTGTGTGTGTGTGTGTGTCCCCAAGGATATAGCTTTCAAGTTACAGCAACAGTTACTCAAAACTATCTGAAACAATATTGTGAGTGTGACAATGGAAATACCAATTAGGACAAGTTGATTTGTTTGGTGATCCATACCTAGAATTCATAGAGAAAAGCATCCTAGTAAAAATAGTTTTATACTACATAGTAATGTGTTTGCTCTTACACATTTCATTTTATTAGAAAAAGTAGTTTAAAATAATTTGTAATGAAACATACTGTAGTGGGTTGAGTTGTGTCCTCCCCTACCCCAACAAAAAAAGATAAGCCCTAACTCTAATGTCCAGTACCTGTGATTGTGAATTTTTTGTAAAAAGGGTCCTCACAGGTGTAATTGAGTTAAGGGTCCCAAGATGAGAGCATCCTGAATGATCCAGGTGGAGCCTAAATACAATGGAACACATCTTTATTAGAGACACAGGGGATAAAGCCATGTGAAAATGATGGCAGAGATTGGAATGATGTGTCCGCAAACCAAGAAATGCCAAGGATTCCTGTAGCAACCAGAGGCTTGGAGAAAATCTCTTGGACAAGTTTTCCCCTAGAATATCAATAGTCAGTCAATCTTGCTGGCACTTTTTGGACTTCTGGCCTCTGGAACTGGGAGAGGACATTTTAATTTTATTCTTTAAAGCCATCAAGTTTTGGTAATAAGTTGCAGCAGCTCTAATAAACCAACATGTATACTTATGCGTAGACTAAAATGTCAGAAAGTTGAAAAACTAAAATAGGAAAGTGGTTACAGCATTTTGACTCAACAAGAGCTAAATAGAGGATTAATTCTAAATTATGGGTCTTCTGAACTTTTATCTCATATCTATATTAACAAACTAAAATAAAACTAATTGAATTTGCAACAACTCAATTTCATGTTACATTCCAAAATCATTAAATATAGAATACTATAAAGGAATACAGTGAAATAAAAATTTATAATTAGGAACTGATTAAGAATGAAAATTAATTTGGAATCCAACCATTTAATATATTTAGGGGAAATGTTTCCTGAAACATAAATACATAGGGAGAAAATCACTTGCGAAACCCTTAAATGCTTAAGTGGAATATTAAGGGTATTAACCAAATGGTATTAATTGCTGTGACATTAAATAACTAATGTCAGAACAACAGTCTTTATGTAAAAAGTCTTTCTAGTTTTTAGTCAATTATTATTTGTATAATTAGTAAACAGTTTCATCATCTATGCTATAGATATTTAAAATCAAGCCAAAAAGAATTAAATCATATTTTGGGGAGATGTTTTTATGCCTTTTAAGTTAGGCCAACTCATAGAAAAGTGTTCCAAATTTATCTATTTAAATTTACCAAATACCTCTTTAAGAGAACAAATAGCTGACATAATTTAGGTCATAATCCTCTTAAAACATATTTTAGAATTTTAGCACAAAGTGTTAAAAAAAAAAACCTCTATCTAAATTATGTAGAATCTGGATGGTTACTGTCCTTGCCAAGGATTATCAAAATAAATGTATGTATATAAATGTGAGAATTTTAAATTATTCATAAACTTCACAGAAGAGAGAGTTCTGACTAAATAAATAAAATATGGCATTAAGCCAATGGAATGAAGAAAATTGAAATCTTTGGATAAATGTGTAATTAGTTACTGTTGACTAATTCAACCCTTTTATTTCTATTCTAAGCTTTTCTTATTTAATACTAGAATATATAACAAATGAATATATTTTGAAAGACATTATGTCAAAGAAAAGTTATCTCCTGATGAGATTTTTAATTAGAGAAAAGTTCAGTAGAAGTTTAATGTGAAAAAAAAAGTTACTGTAAATATGTTTGGTAATCCTATAATTTGTTCTGATGTGCTATTGAGTAGCATAAGTTTGTAAGATGATATGAAAATAAATTTAAATAACTGATGTTTTCTTTCTTTATCACCTTTCTTCTTTTTGTGGGAGGTGAAAGTAGGTATTTAAAAAGGGTATATTGAAGAGATATGTTTTAAAGGTTTATCAGTTTTATTTTTCTTAAAACATTTTATTTTATAATGGGATACAGCTGATTAACAATGTTGTGATAGTTTCAGACGAACACTGAAGAGACTAGGCAATACATATATTGATACATATATCTATTTTCTCCCAAACTCCTCTCCCATCCAGGCTGCCTTGTAACATTCAGCAGAGTCCCATGTGCTATACAGCAGATCTTTGTTCATTATAATGGTTCATCAGTTTTAGATTTGATTCCTTGTTCTACATGCTACAATACTGAATAAACTAATCAGTGCATGCAATATGCATGCATGCTCAGTTGCTTCCAACTCTTCGCGACCGCATGGACTGCAGTCAGCCGGTCTCCTCTGTCTATGTAATTTTCCAGGCAGGAATACTGGAGTGGATTGCCATTTCCTACTCCAGGGTAATCACATGTAAATAAAGCAGATTAGGTGCTCAATAAATGCTATATTGTTATTTATTTTTTAAAATTTATTTTACTGAAGTATAGTTGATTTACACTGTTTTATTAGTTTCTGCTATGCAGCAAAGTAATTCAGCTATTTATACATATATATGTATATATATGTCTTCCCTGATGGCTCAGATGGTAAAGTGTCTGCCTGCAATGCGGGGGACCCAGGTTTGATTCCTGGGTTGGGAAGATCCCCTGGAGAAGTATATATACATACATACATACACACACACATGTATATATATATATATATACACACACACATACATATACTTTCTTTCATATTCTTTTTCATTATGGCTTCATATAGGATATTAAATATAGTTCCTTGTATCCACAGTAGGTGTTTATACATTCTCTATATAATAGCTTACATCTGCTAATCCCAAACTACAATCCATTCCTCTCCTACTTCTCCTCCCCTTTGGCAACTACAGGTCTGTTTTTTACGCCTCTCAGTCTGTCTCTGTTTCATAGATATACCCACTTGTGTCATAATTTTGATTCCACATATAAGTGATAGCATACGGTATTTGTCCTTCCCCTTGTGACTACTTCATTTAGGGTGATAATCTCTAAGTCCATCCATGTCACTGCAAATGGCATTATTTTATTTCTTTTTATGGCTGAGTAATATTTTATTGTATATATGTGCCACGGCTTCTTTATCCAGCCACCTGTCGGTGGACATTTAGGTTGCTTCCATGTCTTGGCTATTGGGAATAGTACTGCCATGAGCATAGGGGAGCATGTATCTTTTTGAATCATAGCTTTGTCAGTTAAACGTCCAGTAGTGTTGGATTTCAGGATCATGCGGAACTCTAATTTTAGTCTTTTGAGGGACCTCCATACTGTTCTCCATAGTGGCTTCCCAATGTACATTCCCACCAACAGTGTAGATTTTTCTCTATACTGTCTCCATCATTTATTACTTGTAGTGTTTTTAATGATGGTCATTTTGACTGGTGTGAGGTGGTACCTCACTATACTTTTGATTTGAATAAATGCTATTTCATTTCTTCTTTACTCATCTTTCCTAGATATTCTAAATTTTGCAGGAGTAGTACCAATTCTCTTCTTTTAAAATCTGAAACAAAAATTGAAGATATTAGTGGATTTTAATGAACTTATTGATTATTAAAAATGTATGTCTTTTTATCCTTAATTATTACATAGAACATTAGCATGGGTTAGATAGAGTTCATGAGTGTTCTTAAATAGTAGGAAAAATAGCTGACTGTTTCTGATATTTTCCTGAATGAAGTCAATATCAGGTGGACATATCTGTAAATATCTTTGCCTTAACATTCCTGCCCTCTTCAACTCCATTAACCTTCACCTTCATGAAATTTCAGAAACCCAGTCCCATGAACACACACTGGATTTTGTTATCTTTCAGAACTTCTACTTTTCAAAGATTTTTGGAAACATGGTGTTTCCTTTGCCTTTCACTACTATTCCCCACCCCCTGCTTAATTGAATCTTTGATCTCATGAAGACTCCTAAGCCTTTAATTAACTGGTTATTTAGTTATAATTATTTTTACTGATTTACTAGGACTTTCCTAGTTTCACTTTCACCTCATTAACTGGTTATTTAGTTATAATTATTTTTACTGATTTACTAGGACTTTCCTAGTTTCACCTTCACAGCATATCATATGCTCAATATGAGCCAACACTGTTTTTATTGAAATCAATAGAAAAACAGTTAAGTTTGATTAAGGCAAAAAAATTAATACCTACCAGAAAGGCAAGGTTTAGTTGGTGCTCATGGAACCAGATAAATGGTTCTAAAACAATTAGCTAACCAGGTGGGAAAACAAACCAAAATATTTAATTTATATTTTATTTTTACATGAAAAAGCAAATTTGTGACTCTAAAAACAATTATAGAAACATTAAAAAAAATCTGGGTAGAGAAGAATTTTTAAAAGGACAGAAGTAGAAATATTTAATATATTTCACAACCTTAAAATTTTATTTGTATAAATCTGTACTACAATAAATACTATGAATTGTTTAAAGCAAACTGTAGATTAAACTTCGTAATGCATACAAGTGATAAAATGTTGATAACCAGAGTATGAAAATAATTTCTACAAATCAATGAAACAAAAAGAATGGAAAATGGGCTAAAGAATCAATCAGGGTTCAGTATAGGAATCACATGGTATATTCAAAGAGGCTTAGAAAAGAGTTTAAAACAAGGATTATTTACAAGGTAAGGGCATGATTTAGGAAACCAACTAGGAAGAGACTAATTCTATAGGGCCAGCAGAAGAAGAAGGGGGAGAAAAAAAAAAAGGAAGCAGGGGAAAGAGAAGTTATCAGAATATACCCAGAGTAAGAGCTGTAGCCCTTGGCAAAGGAACACAACCAATCCCCAGCAACCTGCAGGGAGAATGCCAACAGGACAGACACCCAGTATCACTCCTTTCCAATCTCTGGACTTTCTGCTAATGGTTCTCAAGGGCAAAGCCAACTGGAAGCCAGAGGGCATGGAAGCCAGCAGCTAACTTGCACAATTAAATCTACAGTTAAGGGTGTCAAATCTAAGTTTCTAAAGGTGTAAATTTTTGCCCAGATGGTGATAAGAAAGATTCTGTTACAAATAGGTTTTAAGTCTAAGGGATCTGGGTATATTTTGTTAATAGGGTACCAATTAAAATTAAATAAAATATCATGACTGAGGATATTATAGAACTCCAGTATTGCCTATAGTCAGGTCCTTCAGTCTGACAAGCTATTATACTATAGGCCCTTTGCCTCAGTAATTAGTTTGCTTGGTAATGAACAAGCCAGCAAGATCCTTTGAGTATTAAGGCTTATATTAGCCAAAGCAAATGAAATGGGGAGTGAGAGAAAGAAGAGAGAACTTATCATAAACTAGTTAGGTTGACAAGTGAAAGGCTATAGAGCGGTGAAAAAGGATTTTTTTTTTTCTCATTCATCAAGGACACATTTAAGATGTAATACGGAATGTGCAACCCATATGTAAGCTTTGTGAATTTGGTTCATGAAACAGAAATTGGCTCTTGTGAAAAACACTGCGTTGTGTATTCTGTGTTTATAAACCATGTCTAGTCTTGCTGCAAATAATGGTGTCAACTGTAGATCAGTTAGTAAAACTCTTGGGTGCACTGCTGATATTATTACCATATTACACCATGAGGTACCATCTAAGTTCCCTACTCTTCAAAATGGGATCTGTCGTGTCCATCACACATAGCATTTTGATACCTGAGAATCTTTCTAAATTTATGGGACTTTGAATAGACCACTCGGAACCCCTGTGAAGAGGACTAAGCTTTGTGTGGAAGCTTCTAGTTTTAGTAGGGAATGATGATAAAATAGTAGTAATTGCCATTGTTTAAAAAAAGCTGCCCTATAGTGGAGGTAGCAATACAGCTTCTTAGTTATCTGATTGATACACATACTAGAGAACAGGGCACTTAAAACACTGTGGAAGACACTATCATTTTAGCACAAAATCCTTCCATAAAATATTTTTAAAATTTATTTATTTTAATTGGATTACTTTACAATACTTTCAGTTCAGTTCAGTTCAGTCCAGTCCCTCAGTCATGTCCGATGCTTTGTGACCCCATGAATCGCAGCATGCCAGGCCTCCCTGTCCATCACCAACTCCCGGGGTTCATTCAAACTCACGTCCATCGAGTCAGTGATGCCATCCAGCCATCTCATCCTCTGTCGTCCCCTTCTCCTCCTGCCCCCAATCCCTCCCAGCATCAGAGTCTTTTCCAATGAGTCAACTCTTCGCATGAGGTGGCCAAAGTATTGGAGTTTCAGCTTTAGCATCATTCCTTCCAAAGAAATCCCAGGGCTGATCTCCTTCAGAATGGACTGGTTGGATCTCCTTGCAGTCCAAGGGACTCTCAAGAGTCTTCTCCAACACCACAGTTCAAAAGCATCAATTCTTCAGCACTCAGCTTTCTTCACAGTCCAACTCTCACATCCATACATGACCATACTGTACAATTTAAAATTACTTGTAAATTGTAATTACAAATTGTAATTAAATTACAATTTACTTTACAATTACTTTACAATTACAATTGCAATTACTTTACAATATTGTGATGGTTTTTGCCATACATTGACACGAATCAGCCACGGGTGTACATGTGTGCCCCTGTACTCAGCGCCCCTCCCACCTCCCTCCCCATCCCATCCCTCTGGGTTGTCCCAGTGCACTAGCTTTGAGTGCCCTGCTTCATGTTTTGAACTTGGACTGGTCATCTATTTCACATATGGTAATATACATGTTTCAATGCTATTTTCTCAAATCATCCCACCATCGCCTTCTCCCACATGTCCATTAAATCAGTGATGCCATCTAAGCATTTCATCCTTTGTCATCCCCTTCTCCTCTTGCCCTCAATCTTTGCCAGCATCAGAGTCTTTTCCAATGAGTTGACTCTTTGCATAAGGTGGCCAAAGTATTGGAGCTTCAGCATCAGTTCTTCCAGTGCATATTCAGTGTTGATTTCCTTTTTGACTGGTTTGATCTCCTTGCTGTCCAAGGGACTCTCAAGAGTCTTCTCTAGCAACACAGTTCAAAATCATCTATTCTTCTGCGTGCAGCCTTTTTTATGGTTCAACTGTCACATCCATACACTGCTACTAGAAAAAACCATAGCTTTGACTCTATGGACCTTTGTCGGCAAAGTGATGTCTCTGGTTTTTAATTACTGTTGAATTCCTTCTAAATGCTGGGCATTATGTAGGTCCTTTATGCATCTGTCAAAATAATATGTGTAAAAGTCTCAGAACGGTGTTGGAAATATTAGTAAATGTGCTACTAATACTTAAAATCTTCCAAAAAACTATACAGAGGAAGTGAATTTATTTGGCACTGAAATATGTTAAACTATTCACTATAGTTAGCAAAGTGAAAGTGTTAATTGTACAGTCATGTCTCTTTGTGACCCCACAGGCTGTAGTCTGCTAGGCTCTTCTGTCCATTAGATTTTCCATGCAAGAATACTGGAGTGGGTAGCCATTTACTTCTTCCATTCTCCAGGGGATCTTCCTGACCCAAGAATTGAACGCAGTCTCCTGCATTACACGTGGATTCTTTACCATCTGATTTCTTTACACACCCTCTTCCAACAACAAAGAGAGGACTCTACACATGGACATCACCAGATGGTCAACACCGAAATCAGATTGATTATATTCTTTGCAGCCAAAGATGGAGAAGCTCTATACAGTCAACAAAAACAAGACCAGGAGCTGACTGTGGCTCAGATCATGAACTCCTTATTATCAAATTCAGACTCAAATTCAAGAAAGTAAGGAAAACCGCTAGACCATTCAGGTATGACCTAAATCAAATCCCTTATGATTATACAGTGGAAGTGAGAAATAGATTTAAGGGCCTAGATCTGATAGACAGAGTGCCTGATGAACTATGGAATGAAGTTCGTGACATTGTACAGGAGACAGGGATCAAGACCATCCCCATGGAAAAGAAATGCAAAAAAGCAAAATGGCTGTCTGGGGAGGCCTTACAAATAGCTGTGAAAAGAAGAGAGGTGAAAAACAAAGGAGAAAAGGAAAGATATAAGCATCTGAATGCAGAGTTCCAAAGAATAGCAAGAAGAGATAAGAAAGCCTTTTTCAGTGATCAATGAAAAGAAATAGAGGAAAAGAACAGAATAGGAAAGACAAGAGATCTCTTCAAGAAAATTAGAGACACCAAGGGAACATTTCATGCAAGGATGGGCTCGATAAAGGACAGAAATGGTATGGACTGAACAGAAGCAGAAGGTATTAAGAAGAGGTGGCAAGAATACATGGAAGAACTGTACAAAAAACATCTTCATGACCCAGATAATCATGATGATGTGATCACTAATCTAGAGCCAGACATCTTGGAATGTGAAGTCAAGTGAACCTTAGAAAGCATCACTATGAACAAAGCTAGTGGAGGTGATGGCATTCCAGTTGAGCTGTTTCAAATCCTGAAAGATGATGCTGTGAAAGTGCTGCACTCAATATGCCAGCAAATTTGTAAAACTCAGCAGTGGCCACGGGACTGGAAAAAGTCAGTTTTCATTCCAATCCCAAAGAAAGGCAATGCAAAAGAATGCTCAAACTACCGCAAAATTGTCCTCATCTCACATGCTAGTAAAGTAATGCTCAAAATTCTCCAAGCCAGGCTTCAGCAATACGTGAACCATGAACTCCCTGATGTTCAAGCTGGTTTTAGAAAAGGCAGAGGAACCAGAGATCAAGTTGTCAACATCTGCTGGATCATGGAAAAAGCAAGAGAGTTCCAGAAAAACATCTATTTCTGCTTTACTGACTATGCTAAAGCCTTTGACTGTGTGGATCACAATAAACTATGGAAAATTCTGAAAGAGATGGGAATACCAGACCACCTAACCTGCCTCTTGAGAAATCTGTATGCAGGTCAGGAAGCAACAGTTAGAACTGGACGTGGAACAACAGACTGGTTCCAAATAGGAAAAGGAGTATGTCAAGGCTGTATATTGTCACCCTGCTTATTTAACTTATATGCAGAGTACATGATGAGAAACGCTGGACTGGAAGAAACACAAGCTGGAATCAAGATTGCCAGGAGAAATATCAATCACCTCAGATATGCAGATGACACCACCCTTATGGCAGAAAGTGAAGAGGAACTAAAAAGCCTCTTGGTGAAAGTGAAAGAGGAGAGCGAAAAAGTTGGCTTAAAGCTCAACATTCAGAAAACAAAGAACATGGCATCTGGTCCCATCACTTCATCGGAAATAGATGGGGAAACAGTGGAAACAGTGTCAGACTTTATTTTGGGGGGCCTGAAAATCACTGCAGATGGTGACTGCAGCCATGAAATTAAAAGACACTTACTCCTTGGAAGAAAAGTTATGAGCAACCTAGATAGTATATTCAAAAGCAGAGACATTACTTTGCCAACTAAGGTCCATCTAGTCAAGGCTATGGTTTTTCCAGTGGTCATGTATGGATGTGAGAGTTGGACTGTGAAGAAGGCTGAGCACTGAAGAATTGATGCTTTTGAACTGTGGTGTTGGAGAAGACTCTTGAGAGTCCCTTGGACTGCAAAGAGATCCAACCAGTCCATTCTGAAGATCAGCCCTGGGATTTCTTTGGAAGGAATGATGCTAAAGCTGAAGTTCCAGTACTTTGGCCACCTCATGGGAAGAGTTGACTCATTGGAAAAGACTCTGATGCTGGGAGGGATTGGGGGCAGGAGGAGAAGGGGACGACAGAGGATGAGATGGCTGGATGGCATCACTGACTCGATGGATGTGAGTCTGAGTGAACTCCGGGAGATGGTGATGGACAGGGAGGCCTGGCGTGTTGCGATTCATGGGGTCGCAAAGAGTCGGACACGACTGAGCGACTGAACTAACTAAGGAACTAAGTAGCTAGTCAATATTAGTACTTTCTGAGCACGTCATATGTGACAGATACTGATTCTCACTTTAATACTCTCTATTTCACATCTTACCCAGGCAACCATCATGGGACTGTGCAATAATTTCAAACATTAGTGAATGACTACAGTAACAGTGCTCTATTTGATTGAGTACAATGACATGTTACTAAGAAGAGTTAATAATGTAAATACCTTTCCAAGGAGAAACCTAAGGATATAAGCTTATTGTAGAAACCTTATCCTGTGGCCAGTATCCTAATAATGGGTCATATCATATTATGTTATTACTAATTTCTCACAAAGACCAGGATTGTAAAGGAGTATGAAATTAGAATGTATTTCTTATTTAATTAAATAGATAATTTCTTGACTTTTAGTTGGAGGAAGGGGAAGAAAGATAACTTTTGGAAATTTGAACCTATCCTTTAAAGCCAAATTTCTACATAACTGAAAGTTACAGTTGAGAATTTGTCCTGAAGAAAAGTTGAACGCTTGATCATGCAGGCACCAAGCCCATGATGTCTCACAATGCAAGGGTTTAGGCCAGGCTTCTCAAAACAATAATGAAGTGTGTTTAGCAGCTCTTTTCTTTCATTTTGGGGTTGTTAAAAGAATATTAAAGTCAAATCATGGAAATGAGACTCATCTGTATAAGTACGTTTAAGTAGGGATTACATCGGGATGAGTTAACTGAAAGTATCTCCACTTCTAAGCGTTTGAAGGTGGTTCTTAGTCACTTATCCCAAGTTAAATTTGATTGCTTTGGGATCAGGCTTTTATCCTTTCTTTTCAATAACAAGAATCACACCAGCAGTGTGACAGCTAAAGCATCCCTGGAAATTAAGCACTTTGTTGAGGAGAAGGAAAGCCTCATAAGTGACTCAATTAAAGTTTTTTTTTTTTTTTAAACTTGTATTTTTTCATAGCTTTTGGTGGTTTTAGGACTACTGGGCTATGCTGCTGAATGTACTGCAGTGGCTCATTTAAAGTTCTAAGGCAGTTTAAACCAGCATGCATTTTTCATCACAGATAAGTTAAAAGGTTTTTTAAAAGTATTCTGCTTATTCATGGGAAGCTGGAATCCAGTAGTTTTACATATCTGCCACAACTTCAGCAAGTATCAATCTCCAATTGGCCTTTAAAGGACAGTGCTAGAAATTCTTTACACTTTTCCTACCTAGAAATAGACTGCAAATTTTATGGCAACTTTAGCTGTGAACTCTTCATTTCAAGGCTCTACATCTTCATTTTAATACATTTTGCTGTTCTTTATTTGTGTGCCCAAGGAATACTAAATTCATGGTGGCTGTGAATGAAGCGGATCATTGTAGCTTCCTTTAAACTAGAAATACTTGTTGCATGTAAGAGGTCTCGACCACAAATTACATCATTATAGTTTTCACTACTTTCATTTCTCCATATGACACAGTAGATTGATTTTTTTAACACTATATATATATATATACTTTTGGTGGTCTTGCTGCTATATATAAAATGTATCCTGTAACTATATTGTCTAGGCAGTGCATTGTATTGATATCAACACTGTCTCTCTATTCAAAATGAGAATATATCAACACTGTCTCTTTATTCAAAATGAGAATGATTTAATAAATGGAGATGTGTAAAAAAGGGAGAAAAAGATGTCAAAACAGAGAGGTCCTTCATAGAATAGAGACATTGCTGTCCCCTGATGTCTTATATGATGCCTGTAGCCTCAGACCTCCTGTAGATATATAATAATATGTTATCAAAAATACACTATTCAGTTAAAATGGTCAATGTCAAACTAATTCCGCCTCACCAGACATTTCTTCCCATTTATAATACTCTTTTTAAAATAAAGGGCCCACCAATTCAGATGTGTATATAATAGGGATGATATACAATTGTACTTCAAGCTGACTGTAAGCCATCTGTCAAAAAACAAAGCTAAATTCTGAGTAATAAAATCCACCCTATGATTGATATCTTGCATTAAAGTGTAAGTTGAAGAAAGCAATTTTGTTTAGGGGAAAGTCTTGGCTTGGCACATATTTCATGTCATATAAAGATGGAAATCTTACCTTATGGTTGTAGATTACAGTTATATTTCAGCTTCTGTAATTGTAAAAGGACACACATCTATTTTAAAATAAGAACCATTTTCTTCTGATAAAAATGAGCTCATTTTAATATAGTTCTTTCTTCTAACACATATCATATTCTCTTTTGCTTTCATTCCTATGTTAACTCTTTTATGGTGCTTGATTTTACTATGGTTTAGTAAGCAAATGTATCTTCTAAGAATTTTCAGAATTTCCAATTGCTATGTGTTTGTGGACACTTCATGGCATAAACAACGAATTACAGATAAAGAATTTATGTAACACTTAAGAATACGGCAAATTGAGGAAAACTGGGTCAGTATGTTCTCATTTTTCTATGTAGAAGAGAAATGAGTGGAATATTAAAAAATCTTGTATAATTTCAGAAGCTTATCACTTTTTGATTTCTTTGGATTAAATACTTTAAAACTTTCTAAAAATGTACAGTATATTATGGTTTACAGATTGCTAACACACACATCATTAATCTTCATCTGTCCGTTGAAACTGGAATTAATGTTATTATGATTTTTATCTTTCTGTTTTACATACCAGAAAACTGAGGCTTAGTGAGGTTAAATAATCTGCCCAAAGCAAACCCTCTAGAATTTAGCAGACTCTAGTGTTTTGATGTTGTGGCATTCTAAATCATTTAAGCTCACTTGCCTTTTGATTAAAATATGAATAGATCAACTCTAGCATTGGCACCCCACTCCAGTACTCTTGCCTAGAAAATCCCATGGATGGAGGAGCCTGGTAGGCTGCAGTCCATGGGGTCGCTATGAGTTGGACACGACTGAGCGACTTCCCTTTCACTTTTCACTTTCATGCATTGGAGAAGGAAATGGCAGCCCACTCCAGTGTTCTTGCCTGGAGAATCTCAGGGACGGGGGAGCCTGGCGGCCTGCCGTCTATGGGGTCGCATGGAGTCGGACATGACTGAAGCGCCTTAGCAGCAGCAGCAGCAGCATTGGCATTACCCTAGTTTGGTTAGACTAAAGCTAATCTAAAAAGTTGCAAATCAAGTAAGTTTTTGTTTTTGGAGAAGTGCATGTAGGTTTGGATAAGAGAATGGGAACTGGTATTGAAAGGGATGAAGAAGAAAATTATTATCTCTGAAATAATAAGAATATTTTCACTATACAGGTAATTAGTGCTTAATAAATATTGGGCAAAAATGGAAATATCAATGCTACAACATGTCTGTGTAAAAATGGTGAAACCTGAGCAGTATATTTTCTCTTTTGACTATCTTTGTATACCATGCAAAAGTTTCTTCCTTAGAAGGAGATTAGCTAAATTTGGGTTCACACCAGTATTATTCAGGTCTGCATTTCTCTTTTGGATAATATCACAACTTCCTGTCCTTCTGCCTTTCTGATTCCTTATGGGGTAGGCTGGTTCTAAATGGTTCCTAGTGATTGAATCCTGATTTCTGGCATTCACATTCTTGTATAATGCCTCCTATTTGTGAGTAGGCTGTCCTAGAACTTGCTTCTAATAAACAGAATATGACAAAAATGCCAGACGTCATTTCTGATGTAAGGCTATAAAAGAATGACTTCTGTCTCTCCTTCTTTCTTGCTACTCCTCCCTCTTTGGCTGACTTTGATGAAGCCAGCTGCTATGTTGTGAGCCATACTGTGGTAAAGAACTGAGATCTCGTCTACTAGCCCAAGGAGAACTAAATCCTGCTAACAACCACCGAGTAAGCCTGGAATCAGATTCCACCCCATTTGAACCTTGAGATTGTCGCTGCTTTGGTGGCCACTTGGAATGGGGCCTAGTTAGAATCCCAGGGATGGGGGAGCCTGGTGGGCTGCTGTCAATGGGGTCGCACAGAGTCGGACACGACTGAAGCAACTTAGCAGCAGCAGCAGCAGAGACCCTGAGCTGGAGGACCCATCTGATCTGGGTCCAAATTCTTGACCCACAGAATATACGTGGAATATTTTCAACTGCTATGCTTTGTGGTAATTTGTTACTCTCCTCAGTTCAGTTCAGTCACTCAGTCGTGTCCGACTCTTTGTGACCCCATTGACTGTAGCACACCAGGCCTCCCTGTCCATCACCAACTCCTGGAGTTTACTCAGACTCATATCCATTGAGTTGGTGATGCCATCCAACCATCTCATCCTCTGTTGTCCCCTTCTCCTCCTCCATGAAGAGTTTCATGGAAATAATATACGATGATATGACATAGAATATCTAGGAGGGTAACATATATTCTATATCATATCATTGTATATTATTTCCATGAAAACTCATCATTATTTGAAATTATCTTTATTTATGTTACTTATTTTCTCTCTTCCTTCAATTAAAACATAAATCTAGTAAGAGTTGGAACTTTATCTTTTTCATCGTCGGTTCCCCAGTGTCTAGAACAGCACCTGGCACTTTTAGTTACTGGTACTCAGTAATTATTGGTTGAATAAATGAAAGAACAAATTTTACTTGAAGTTTCCTTTTTAGGCCCTTGTTTTTGTCTTTCTCTAGAATAGAGAAATAGCTTAAGGCAAGAAAATTTGATTTTTCTTTTTATCACTACCTACAGAAGGATTATTTCTTAAACATTTTTTTAATCTGCTGCGAATATGCCTTCTAACAGCTGTTTCACTATTAGCTTCTCCATATCCAAAGGTCTTTGTTTATAATATTCTCATCACTTTTACTTTGCATAACATTTGTGGCTCAGACTGTAAAGAATCTGCCTGCAGTGCAGGAGACCTGGGTTTGACTCCTGTGTCAGGAAGATCCCCTGGAGAAGGGAATGGCTGTTCACTCCAGTATACTTGCTTGGAGAATCCCGTGGTCAGAGGAACCTGGAGGGCTACAGTCCATGGGGTCACAAAGAATTGGATATGACTGAGCGACTAACACACACACAGACACACACCCACACATAAAAAACAACAAAAAAAATTTTGGACTCTCTGACATACAGTACATTTTCAAGTTTGCTTTTCTTTGGATTCTGAGCTTGTACTCACTAAAATTTTGATAGAGCAACATATTCTCTGTAGTATTAAAATTGTTTTATTTTCCATATCATTTCCCTGTGAAAGCTGTTAGCTTCCTGAGTAAAATTCATTAAAGTGAAAATAAGAAATATTTTCTCTATCTCTTCTCTCTCACACTCTTCTTGTGTCTCTATTGCTCTTCTTATTAATTTTTCCTGGAATATTGTTGGCTTCATAAAAGAAATTTCTGGCTTTTGGACCAAATTTGGTCCTTGGGTTCATTTAATTCAGTTCTCAAAAAATGTTTTGCTGTTGTCACTGATGTAGAAGCTTGTAAAACTTCCTTGTTTTTTGATGTATTGCAAAATAAATTAGGATTTCATTTATTATAAAACCTCTTAGGATTTACAATTATAATAATTTAAAATTATAAACAGTAAACTCAAGGTTTAAAAAATGATGCAGTCCTTAAAGTCTTTTTAATTATTTTCGATATCCTGACAGTCTTCTAGTAAGTTAGGAATTGAAGGATTCATTTCAAGAGTGAATTCTTGAGAAGGTGATAACACTTATAGGATATTTATGATAAGCTGGATACTATATTAGGCACAACATGTATTTCATCTTACTAAACACTTGCATGAGAATGTGCTCGGTTGTTCAGTTGTGTCTGACTCTTTGTGACCCTATAGACTATAGTGTGCCAGGCTCTTCCATCCATGGGATTCCCCAGGTAAGAATTTCAGAGTGGGTTGCCATTTCCTCCTCCAGGGGATCTCCTCCAGGAATCTCATCCCAGGGATCACACCAGTGTCTCTTGCATCTCCTGCAATGGCAGGTAAATTCTTTGCCACTGATTATAAAAGTCTTAAGATACTTTTACCATTCCTAAGTGGATCCAACTCTCTGTCCTACAACACAGTCAGAGCTGAATTAAACAGCACAAATGATTGTTATGTAACTTCAACCTCAACCAGGCCCTTGGCCAACTCTGAGTTATTTCGCTTTTCTATTTACCCAAACAAAATCTCACACATTCTGTACTTTTAAAAAATCTCTCACTCTTTCCTTCCCACATCACTCTCAGTTGATGATTTTTATATTTCTCTGAAAAGAGAAGAAATAGAAACCATGAGATATTGCCTTCTTCATTTCCCCCTTCCGCTCTTCTCCTACTAATTTATTGTCACTGTTCTCTCCTCCTCTCCTGCTAACATGGCAGGTTTATATTAGTTTCCATAGTGTGGATTAGATAACTCTTTTGCCCTTTCAGGAACTAAGCTATTAAGTATTCTCTTCTCTCCTTTATCTTTAATGTATTCCTCTCACCTGATCTCTTCTTATTAGCAATTAAATATGCTGCATGTGAGTATATTTTCAATTTTAAATGTAATATTTAAATGTGTGTTATACAAAGTTTATACAATGTACATGTTAATTTTATTATAAGTATATAGAAACATCAATAACTATCTTCCTCTCTGCTGAGGAAAATAGTCACTCTCCTCCTCATATAAACATACTATTATCTTTCCATCTAAAACCACTTTGCTCATTTCTGCCTCCAACTATTACTCACTTCTGTCTTCCTTTCCAAGTAACACTTTTAGAAAGAATATTGTATACTCCTGTTTCTAACTTCTTTCTCTCCTTTTCCCATAGTAAGTTAATTGTATCAAGGTTACCAGCAGACATACTTAAATCTAGTGGTCACTTCTCAGTTGTGAAATTTCAGCAACATTGGCCACAGTTGATAATTCCTTTTTTTTAGCCATTTCCACCTTTTGGCTTCCATGATGCTGTCTGGTTTTCCACCAGTTCTTGGTCTTTTCCTTTTCATTGCTTCTTGCTGAGTCCTCCTCGTCTCCTTGACCTCCAATATGGGATTGCACAAGGCTTGCTTCTTGTCTTCTCTTCTCTATTTAAACTCCCTTGTTTGGAATTCTCATCAAGATTCAGTACTTTAAATATAAGCTGCCAACTCCCAAATGAACACTTTAAGCACAAATCTCTTCTCTGTCCTCCAGCCTCACATAACCACCTGACTACTTGTCCCCTCAACTCAAATATGTGACATGCATCATAAACTGAGCATGTCCAGAACTGAGTTCTCAGAGTTCTCTAATGCAGTAAATGGCAAATTCACTGTTCTAGTTTCTCAGGACAAAACCTTGGTATCATCTTTAACGTCTCTTTTCCCTACACACACTTGATATCTTAGGCTCTACCTTTAATATATACCTAGGACACAAATATTTATATCTCCATCTTATATATATCTATATCTTATATATTCTATCCTGATCAAAATCATAATTATCACTCACCCAGAATCTCTTAATTTATCTCCCTTCATCTACCTTTAACCTATAAAATAGCCAGAGAAAATGCAGTGAAACTCAAGGTGGGCCATGCTCAAAATCTTCCCAAGTTTCCCATTCCATTCTGGGAATGGAGTCCCAGTGCTCATAGTAATCCGCAGGACCCTACATTATTTATTCTCATTTAAAATTGCCTCTATTTCATCATCTCTAACTTCTACTTCTTTCATAGCCCTTTAGGTCTTCAGCTCTTCCTTAAACATGCTGGCTTGCTTGAAATTGAGACTTTTCTACCTGGCATTGCTTCAGCCTGCGATGATCTTTCACAAGATATTTTTGCCTTACTACTTTAATCTTTTCATTATATGAGATGCTTTATTTTGTTTTCATCAGCCTTTCCCAATTAAGCATAAGCCCTATGTATTAGCTAGAGTAACAATGGCCGTTGCAACAAACAAGCCCCCAAATTTCAGTAGGCTAACATAACACAGCTTAGTTTTGGCTCATATAGGTGTTCAGTTATTTTTGTGATCAGTGATTCAAGAGGGCACTTTGCTGCAGTTATTCATTCAGAGACCCAAGTTCTCAAAAGCCCTGTGATTTCTAATGTCATTATCTAAGGCCATGCTGGAGACCATTCCTGTTTCTTAAAGGTTATAGCACAGAAATGAATGACTTTACTTACATTCCAATTTCAGTGAAGATACCCAGTAAGATAACCACATCTAAATGATAGCATGTGGGGAATGTAGCCCTTGCTTGGGCAGCTATGCTCCAACGGCAGTGAAGAGCCTGAATGTTTGGTGAATTCCTAGCTGTCTATGCCAGATTCCATAACAGCAGTGATTTTTGATTATTTTATTTATTGCTATATGTCCGATACCTAGAGCAGTTAAAGGAATAACTGAAATATAAGCAAACAAATAAACAAATAAACTATTTATGGATCCATAACCCCAGGCTTTTCCATTCTCAGGCTTATCAAAATGGTAGTCCAGACTTCCAGCTTTAATAATTCTTGTGTGAAAGTTAGGGAACTAATCAATAACTGATAGAGATTTGACTATGCAATATATATATATATCTATATCTATCTCTATATATCTATATATCTTCTTAGGGGATCTGGATATGGAGTGTATCAAAAATTAGGAGTTATCTGAAACTCCCTAATGCCATGTTGTTTGATGGAAAAAAATCCTCCTCTGCTAAGTGGGGGAAGCTAATAACTCCCTTTAAACCCATGCTGTTCTGTTGCTTATGAACAGCCAAAATCCAAACTTCACATTGCCAGGACGTTGATGTGTAAAAGTCAGAGGAGGGAATAACAGCTTACACAGAGACAAACTTGAAAAATTTGCCAATCTGATGAATCAAAAATCTGAAAAAAATTGATAGAGTTGGTTTAGAGGGTATGTTGTCAACTAAGGCAGGTGTCCCAAAATGGAATGAAATTTTGTTTATTGATATGGCTATACTTTTTTGGGTTTATGAATTTAATGGATTAGCCAGGACTTGAGCTGTTATTCTAATGATTTCTGGGTTGAATAGTAAAAGCCTGAATTCACAGTTGGCCTGTGCTAAACGACAAATTGGCCAGGAATCCCTGTGTATTATTCAGGAGAGAGGTTGCAATCTGGGAGCCCACAGTCTAGATCTGGCCTGTTGACATGCTTTGTTTGGCCCTCATAGTTTTGGCCCACACAGTGTTTTTAAAACAGCTGATTTATATGCCAAGAAACCTACAGAAAAACTTTTATTCCTACCCTTCTTTGAAAAGATCTGACAACACTGAGCTCATATTCCTATGTGGCAACAATTTGCTGCTGTCTACTTAAGATGGGGCAGGTGTATTTCAGTTTTCTATGGGTTTATCACTTTCTATAGCAACTATTTCCATTGACTGCACTAGTTTAAATTTGATTTTGTGATCCCTGTTGATAAGGAAGGAATAAAAAGACTTTGAATAATAGAACTTTGATTAAATTTGCCCTATATCCTACATATGCACCCAGAGAGGCCTGGAACAACAAGCTGATGAAAAATAATCTGTTATAAAAAATGCTGTGTGACTCTCTAGGCCTGAAATACTGGTGGAAGTGTTACTGAACCAAACTTAGGTCTACTTCCCCACACACAATACAGCCAATTTTCTGACACCAGGTTGTGGTGAAGGAAAGTACAGTGTTTATTGTCAGGCACCAGAACAGGAGGCCAGGGCAGCTAGCGCTCAAAAAGTCGGAACTCACTGATGAGTTTCAGCAAAGCGTTTTTAAAGGCAAGCTGAGGAAGGGGAGTCCCAGGGTATGTGATTAGCTTGTGCACAGTTCTCTGATTGGTTGATGGTGAGGTAACAGGGTGGTGTCACAGGGGTTAATGTTATCAGTCCTTAGGCTCCAATAGGTCTGGGGGCTACTGTGTTCTTGGTCATCAAGTAGATACTTTGTTATATTTGGTTGAGGTTTTAACATCTGTTAACTCAGGAAACATGCATCAGATCCTGTTGTCTAGGTACTGCAGAGAGGAGCTACAGCAGAGAACATGGGCAACCGGGTCTCTGCTGGGAAAGCCCAATAGTGTCCTGCTTGCCCATAACGTCTTGCTCGGTTACAAGGGCCTGCAATCAAAATGACACAGATTTTATAAAGAATGGAGAATCCCAGGGGGACAGAGCCCAGGGCGTGGCAATAAACTAACAGAAGGAAAAACAGAATATACCTAAGAATATGACCTAATTCAGAAAAAGGGTCATTGCCGATGCAATTAGTTAAAATGAGGTCATATGGGAGTACAGTAGACGCCCTACTCCACTATCATGAGTGATTTATTAAAAAGGAGAAATTTAGACACAGATATGCACACAAACAGGCATGTGAAGTTGAAGGCAGAGATTGGGGTGATGCAGCAGAAGTCAGAAAATCATCAGTGATTGCCAGCAAGCCACCAGAAGCTAGAATAGAGACGTGGAGCACATTCTCTTTCATACCCTGCTGCAACATTGATCTTGAACTTCTAGCCCCCTGCAGAACCACGAGACAATAAATGTCTGTTGTTATGGACTTTCATTTTTGCCTTAGAAAACACATACAGTTTCAATAAGTGGTTAAGAACAAGATCTTGAGACTTTCCTTCCATTCTGTTATCTAATATTCTTTGAATTATTTCCTTTTTTAAGGGAAATCTATTTCATCTTCTTTTTAATTTTTTTTCAAACACAGTGACAGACAGACGGACAGACAGACACACACATATATATATACGTATCCCAAAAAGTTATGAATTGGCCACTGCGGACTCATTCAGTATCACCTCTACCTTTTAATCCTTCTTATAATCCCTGCTAAATCAGAGAAAAGGGGAAGAGAAATCATCATCACACACATACACACACCCAAAACTAGATTAGCACTCTTATGTTTTTCCCCTACAGAAATATTTTAATTTCAATGAGAAATAATTATATAAATATACAATGTATCTCCCCACTTGACTGAGATCTATTTCAGCAGGCAAGAATTGTGTTTTATATATCCATTAGTAGTACCTGAAATAGAGTAGGCATTCAAATATTTAGGAATAAATGAAGTGTTAAGTTTGTCTTATTCTTAAAGTCAATTATAGTCATTAAGTGTAATTAATAATGAAAAATCTCATAACTAATTAAGCTAAAATTTTAATATCCATTTTAAGTTCTTAAAATATCTGCCATTATTTTTTTGTGCTAGAATGTAATAGTTCTTTCAGCATTAATCTCATCTTATTGTTTATTGTTTATTTATTTGGCTGCATTGGGTCTTAGTTGCAGCACGTGGGGTCTTTGGTACATCATGTAGGATCTTTTGTTGTTATATATGGACTCTCTAGTTGTGGAGTGGTGCAGGCTCAGTAGTTTCGGTACATGGACTTAGTTGCTCCTCGGCATGTGGAACCTTCATTTCCTGACCAGGGATGGAAACTGTTTCCCCTGTATTACAAGATGATAACCACTGGACCACCAGGAAATGTACTAATATTAATTAAAAAGAATTTTTTTCTCCTCTGGTCCTTTATTTATTTCATGTGTGTATGTAAATTATACATATATAATAATATAGTACATGTTTACATATTATTAGGTAAAATTGTCTGGAATTAAATGGAAGCCCCTTTTAGTGATTTAAATGTGGAAACTATCATTAATTACCATTGAGATGAAAAAACTGTAAGCCACTTGTTCCCTAGTGGGAGATCATACAAATTTAAATTGATTTATCCATCTTCTAACATGTTGTAAAGGAAATTGTCACGATTACCCTTGTCTTGTCAAAAGCATGTCAATGGAGAGTTGAACATTATTGAAAGAATCATCTTCAAATATCATATTAAATGCTAGTAAAAAATGCTCAAATGCTGGTTTCATACTAGAAGGAAGAATAATCCAGAAAACAACTTATAAAGCAAGCTCTATTTTATACTGCTGTTTCTACATATGTATTTATCTAAGTGTATTTCAATTTCTGTTTTGTAGATAGATTCATTTGAACTCTTTTTTTAAGCTTCTACATATAAGTGATATCTTATGGTACTTGTCTCTTATAGATGAATTTGGGTAGTGAGTTTCTGTCCCTCCTTTGTTTTAGGGCCCTATGCTTTGGGTCTTTATTTAAATCTTTAAGCTCACCTCGTGGCACATGAGCATCACTTCTTCAGTATCTAATAGGCGTTAAAAATTTACATGTCAAAATGGAACTCTTGATTTCCCCTGCCTTTCAAAGTTGTTCCTATCTTTTTTGGTTTGTTTGCTTTTGGTCTCATAATTCACCCAGTGTCTCAAGACAAAAATCTAGAAGTCAGCTGTGTTGCCACACTTTCCTTGATCTTCACGTCCAAACCTATAGCTAGTCCTGTTGATTTCAGCTTCAAAATGTGTATTTAATATGAATAGTTCTCTCCATCTCTTTTGCCACAACCTAAGCCTATATTGTTATTTTCTTAGGCCATTTCAATAGCCCGCTAAGTGGTCTTCTGCTTGCACTCTTTCCCCCTTAAAATCTATTCTCTACATAAGAGATCATCTCCCATCAATGGCTCCCCATTTTATTTAACTTTAAACCAATTATTATGGTCTTTGTATTGGTTGGGTTCTTGCTGAGACAGAGTTAAGAATGCTTAGATTTGGGGGGAGAAACCTCTTTGAAAGAAAAAGGGACAGAGCAGGATTTGGCAGAGGACAATGAAGATCTAAAAGTGCCTCCCCGCCGTCCCCCCGACCTCAACAGTTTGCTATGGAGCAATATTCACTCCCTAAATGAGTCTTGAAGTACAAGGCTTGGCCTTGTACTGGAGTCTTGCTCAGTCATTGGCTGAGACCATCCCAAAGAAAGAATGGCATTAGCTTAAAAAGTGAAGTGGATCTGAGGGTGCTGACTGCTGGAAACTTTCAGTTAACCACTTTCCTTGTAACTGGCAGGGAGTTGTTTTTTTTTTTTTTTTAATTGGAATATAGTTGATCTAGAATGCAGTATTAGTTTCAGATGTACAGCAAAGTGAATCAGTTACATATATACATGTATCCACTCTTTTTTTTAAGATTCTTTTCCCATATAGGCTATTACAGAGTATTAAGTGGAGTTCCCTGTGCTGTACAGTAGGTCCTTATTAGTTATCTATTTTGTATATAATAGTGTATATGTATCAATCCCAGGGCTTCCCTGGTGGCTCAGTGGTAAAGAGTCCACTTGCCAATGCAGGAGACTTGGGTTTAACCCTTGGATTGGGAAGATCCCTTGGAGGAAGAAATGGCAAACCACTCAGTATTCTTGCCTGGGAAATCCCATGGACTGAGGAGCCCAGCAGGCTACAGTTCATAGGGTTGCAAAAGAGTTGGACAACACTTAACAACAGAACAACAGCAGCAATGTGTCAATTCCAACTTCCCAACTTATCCCTCCTCCCTTCTTTTACCCCCTGGTAAACATAAATTTGTTTTCTACATCTGTAACTCAATTTCTCTTTTGTAGATAGGTTCATTTGTACTTCTTATTTAAGATTCTACATATAAGTGGTATCTTATGGTACTTGTCTCTTATAGATGAATTTGATTCCTGAGTTTCTGTCTCTGCTCTGTCTTTGGGGCCTATATGCTTTGTGTCTTCATTCAAATTTTGAAGCTCACTTCATGGCACCCTACCTTGCAATCACTACCTTCCAATTTTCTTGTATACACAAAGCCCTTTCCTGCTTTAGAATCTTTGAACATTCTATTTCCTCTGGAGTATTTCTGATATGTATTAACTTACTTAATTCTAACAACAAGACACAAGAGACAACTCTACACATGAACATCACCAAATGGTGATTTGTAGTGGTTCTGGAGAAGGCTCTTTGAGAGTCTCTTGGACTGCAAGGAGATCAAACAAGTCAATTCTAAAGGAAAGCAATCCTGAATAATCAATCATTGAAATCGCTGAAGCTGAAGCTCCAGTACTTTGGCCATTTGATGTGAAGAGTCGACTAACTGAAAAAGACCCTTATGCTGGGAAAGACTGAAGACAAAAGGAGAAAGGGGCAGCAGAGGATGAGATGGTTAGATACCATCACTGACTCAATAGACATGAATCTGAGCAAACTCTGGGAGACAGTGAAGGACAGGGAAGCCTGGCATGCTGCAGTCCAAACAGTCACAAAGAGTTGGATATAACTTAACAGCTGAACAACAACAAGCCTGTCAAGTGGATATGATAATTGTTATATTTTACAGACTAGGAAACTGGGTACAGAGAGGTTAAGTAACATCCCCAGTGTTCCACAGCTAGGATATTATAGAGCAAGACTTCTAACTTAAGACTCTGGCTCCAGAAGCCTTGCTGTCAATGATTCTACTCCACTGTCTTGACAAATTCTCTATAGCTCAGGTTTCAGCTCAATGATTACTTTCTCAAGGAGCCATTCATTGTCCACCCTAACATGAGTAATACACATCCCAGACCCACTCCAGTTCCTATTTGTTATTTCTATTATGTTTTCCTAGACTTAACTCAATATAAAATTATCTTTTTTGTTGTCTTTGGCATGTAGTTTGTCTTACTATATGAGAATGTACACTCTTTGAAGATTGGAAACATATCTGTCTTCAATTCACTGTGTTCTCCCTAGTACTTATAAAAGAGTCCTGACCATTATAGAAGCTCTTTATTTTTTTAAATGAATGAGTTACAAAGCATTCATTCTCTAGAAAAAGGAATATTAGGCTATATTCATTTTGTAAATGGTTTAATTATTATATTGAATAGTTATTAAAATGTTTCATTTCCTTTTTTCTATTACCTAGGTAGGGTTTCATGTCAATTCATCTCTGAAAATCATCATATTAAAAGTGAAACCTAGAAAATATTGGGGCTGTTAAAAGTTTACATATATATATATTTATATATCTGTTTCTTTATCTAATTATCTATCATCAGTCATCTCTCTCCCTCACTTATCTATGGATACACATATGCAGACACATAGCCTACTAAGGAGCTGCTTCACCAAAATAGGAAAAATCTTGGTCAGTGGACATTAACATAACATGAGATGCTTAAATGGAGATTTAAAGCTTCCTATCCATTTCTTACTAAGCCAGTTTGCATTGTAGGAGCCTCTGATTGAGAGTAGTGCCAGCTCCATTATATTAATAGAAAGCACCGTGTAATACTGTCCAAAGATATGCATACCATTGATATTCCCCCAAACTTATCCCAAAGGAGCCTGAGGCTTTTAGCCACATTAGGAAAAAAAAAAAAGACAGATAATTCTCAAAAAGAAAGAAAGAAAAACACAGACATTTCAGGGATTATTAGATTAGATCAAACTAGATCTGAACTGATACTATTTATTAGAAACAAATTCTACATGCTTCACCAGTCAGAATGGCGAATCTGTAGGTCAAATGAGAAATGACGTTTTAGACCAAATCCATTCTGTACTTAGTCCCTCAGTTGTGTCCAACTCTTTGCGACCCCATGGACTGTATGTAGTTCGCCATACTCCTCTGTCCATGGGGATTCTCCAGGCAAGAATACTGGAGTGGATTGCCATACCCTCCTCCAGGGGATCTTCCCAACCCTGGGATCAAACCTCGGTGTCCCACATTGCAGGCAGAATCTTTACCATCTGAGCCACCAGAGAAGCCCAAGAATACTGGAGTGGGTAGTCTATCCCTTCTCCAGAATATCTTCCTAACAAAAGAATCAAACTGGGGTCTCCTGAATTGCAGTCAGATTTCATCCTAAACCGGGTTTAATCTTACCACAGAACCATCCTAAGAATGTGGAGTAAAAATTGATATAAGTCGTTGGAAGAACCCCAACATTAGCTTCATGATTCACGAAATAAAGGCCATTCGGTTTGGAAATATCAAATAAATCCTTGGATTTGCCTTTTATTTTTTCCTACCCCTTTAGCCCCTAGACAGTGAACTAACACTGCATCTTTGTGGGGATTAAGAGTTTAAATGTACCAACAAAGACCTGAAAGACGAGTGTTTAATTCTTGTTGGGTGCAAAACTAGGTAGGTATTAGAGAATGATTGTTGATGATTACAGTTGGAAATATCAACCACAGCTGTAGTTCTAGATTTATATCCTTTATTGGAGGAAATAAAAATACCCCCTGCACTTAATATGCTGCTGCTAAGTCGCTTCAGTCGTATCTGACTCTGTGCAACCCCATGGACTGCAGCCCACCAGGCTCTTCTGTCCATGGGATTTTCCAGGCAAGAGTACTGGAGTGGGGTGCTATTGCCTTCTCTGGCACTTAATATGCAGTTATTACAAATTCTTTTCCCCTAATTTTATCAGTAAAGATAATCAGATGCATAGCAGAAATAGTAGATTATTGATTTCCCATTAAGCTATTCTGATTCTCTTGCTCTATCATATCTTTTTCCTTTAAACTTTCTAGAGTATTTATACACATATTAATATCTTCAATGTGTTTTTTCTTTTTTTACTGTAGTTATATTCAGTATAACTATGAATAGCTATGTCTAGTTGAAGCATTACAAATTAAAATATTAATGATAACTTAAAAATGTATAATGCAGATTATTAGGAGTCTTGATAATTTTTTTCTATGTCACTTATTGAAGAGCTCAAAAAAATTAAAGAAGATAAATTTAATGGTGCAAAATTTAATTGTAATATCCTTAATTTTTCTCCCTGTGCAGTTTATGCCCTTTAACCCTAAGACCCTAGTATTCTGACCTCCAACATCATTTCTTACCCATAAGCTGAAAGATGGACTTGATCAGTAAGATAGATCAATTATTGGCCTGGGCGTATGTTCTATTGTCTCTGGGGATGTAACTCAACAATCCTGGTGCCTCCAGCTTTTTCTAGATATCATGGTACAGTTTTCTTCAATTTTTGACTAAATGGATGCTGCACAATGGGATTACAAATGAGTACATTCCATATTCATGTCTTTAAACAAAAATTTTAAAAAATATTAAACTGAAGAGAGTTTTGGGGAAAATGTAGTAACAGTGGCAGCATATATTTTGGATCTTGGAAATTATTGCATATAAACAGGGCCACCAGAAGTTTGCTCAGTCATGTCTAACTCTTTGTGACCCCATGGATTGCAGCACGCCAGCCTTCCCTGTGCATCACCAACTCCTGGAGCTTGCTCAAACTCATGTCTATCGAGTTGGTGAACCCATCCAACCATATCATCCTCTGTCATCCCCATCTCCTCTTGACTTCAATCTTTCCCAGTATCAGGGTCTTTTCCAATGAGTCAGTTCTTCACATCAGGTGGCCAAAGTATTGGAGTTTCAGCTTCAGCATCAGTCTTTCCAATGAATATTCAGGATTTATTACCTTTAGCATTGACTGATTGGATCTCCTTGCAGTCCAAGGGACTCTCAAGAGTCTTCTCCAACACCACAGTTCAAAAGAGCCAACAGAAGGCAAACTCAAAATCCATGGGCAATATTTTCAACCAAACGATGTATCCCTTCAACTCCCAAAATGAGTTGGAGCAAAGTACCAACAGCTACCAGACATGGCTGTTTTTAACATCTATGTAAGGAAAAGCAGAGGGAGGCAGTTTTTTTCTCTTTTTTTTGGGGGGGTGGGTGGAAGAAAGTTGTTTTGTCTTTTCTCTGTCTTTTGGAGTCTCATTTCTTCTTTTCTAGCCTGGGCTTTCATATGTATGCACAATTAGAGTGCAGAGAGCTGAAGGCTGTAATAGAGTAGAGGGCAGTTCAAGTTCAACATCTATTTGGCTAGTGGCATGCATAGCTCAGTCAGTAAAGAATTGGTCTGCAATGCAGGAGACCTGGGTTAAATGGTGAAGAAAATGGCAACCCACTCCAATATTCTTGCCTGGAGAATCCCATGGACAGAAGAGCCGGTGGGTCTACAGTCCATGGGGTTGCAAGAGTTGGACGTGATTTAGTGACAAACACTTTCACTTTCCATGCTTTCAAAGCTGGTGGTGGCTGAGCTTTGAGGACAATGGAGCTTAGCGCACCAATGCTACATTAATTCAGAGAGTTTTAATTCCTACAATACAAAACCCTGTGGGCTCAGGGGCTCAATCTAGGCTGTGGGCAGTAGCAGGGAAAAATGGAAACAGAAGTGTGCTGGGTCTGGTCTGAGGCTGGCTGCCCCCAGGCTTGCCTCTGTGTGGTGTATAGCTGTTTGAGAGTTTGGCAGCCCAGAGCAGGAAAACTCCAATATAGTCAACTTGAAAGTGAAGTAGGGGAACTTTTGGACAGCAGCTGCAACTGGGGATGAGTGTTAAGCTCTTTAAAGTGAGTGTTAAGGGATTTGTGTTCAGGTCACAGGATGTGGAGCAGTATCGCCCCAAGAAGTTTTCAAATGGATATTCTAGGGTACTTTTTCAAGACAGGACTCTACCCTGAGGGGAAAATACTACTGGGATGTAAATGGACAAATCCAAGTAAAAAAGGAAATACAATTAGAATATAGAGAAGGCAAAAGTATTAGAGAATCTCAGAAAACAAGATGCCATATTTTTAACACTATGAAAAGCGAGAGCAGAGAGGGCTTTGTGACATTATAAAATATCTGAATGAAATCTATTAAGAATGAAGGAAAACGAAATTTACACAAAAATGAAATACAGAAAAATTATCAAATCTCAGGTACAGTTGCCATACAAAAAATGAGTATAAGGATAAAGAGAATATTTCTACAGAAATTAAAGTCTGTGAGAAAGATTTGTTCAAAATGCAGATCAAAACTGTAATATCTTAAAATGAGCCAAAAGATATTAAGAAAACAATTAAAAACATTAAAGAACAATATAAATCTGAATTTGAAAGACTCAAGAAGAAAAAGAATTTAGGTAAAATTAGAAACAAAAGAAGTAACATTTTAGAAATGAACACTAAAGCAGAAGAAATATATGAAGATGCAAATATTGAAGACTGGTGTCGTAAGTGAATGGTGCCATCACTTCTCTTGCCTCACCATCCCTCCCCCTTTTAATCCCTGGAACATGTTACCTTATATGGAAATAGAGCCTTTGCAAATGTGATTAAGATGAGAGTATTATCCATCTTAATGGGGAGATTATCCAGGATTATGAGGGTCATGGTGGAGACTTCTGACAAAATCTGGTCCACTGGAGAGGGGAATGGCAAACCACTTCAGTATTCTTGCCTTGAGAACCCAATAAACAGTATGAAAAGGCAAAAAAATAAAATAAAATAGGACGTTGAAAGATGAACTCCCCAGGTCAGTAGGTGCCCACTATGCTATTGAAGATCAGTGGAGAAATAACTCCAGAAAGAATGAAGAACAGAGCCAAAGCTAAACAACACCCAGTTGTGGATGTGATGGGTGATGGAAATAAAGTCGGTTGCTGTAAAGAGCAATATTGCATAGGAAACTGGAATGTTAGGTCCATGAATCAAGGCAAATTGGAAGTGGTCAAACAGGAGATGGCAAGAGTGAACATCAACATTTTAGGAATCAGTGAACTAAAATGGACTGGAATGGGTGAATTTAACTCAGATGACCATTATATCTACTACTGTGGGGAGGAATCCCTTAGAATAATGGAATAGTCATCATAGTCAACAAAAGAGTCCTAAATGCAGTACTTGGATGCAGTCTCAAAAATGACAGAATTATTTCTGTTTGTTTTCAGGCAAACTGTTCAATATCACAGTAATCCAAGTCTATCCTGACCAGTAATGCCAAAGAAGCTGAAGTTGAACAGTTCTATGAAGACCTACAAGACCTTCTAGAACTAGCACCCCAAAAGGTGTCCTTTTCATTATAGGGGACTGGAATGCAAAAGTAGGAAGTCAAGAAAAATCTGGAGTAACAGACAAATTTGGCCTGGGAGTACAGAATGAAGCAGGGCAAAGGCTAATAGAGTTTTGCCAAGAGAATGCACTGGTCATAGCAAACACCCTCTTCCAACAACACAAGAGAAGACTCTACACATGGACCTCACCAGATGGTCAATACTGAAATCAAATTGATTATATTCTTTACAGCTAAAGATGGAGAAGCTCTATACAGTTAGCAAAAACAAGACCAGGAGCTGACTGTGGCTCAGATCATGAACTCCTTATTGCCAACTTCAGGCTTAAATTAAAGAAAGTAGGGAAAACCACTAGACCATTCAGGTATGACCTAAATCAAATCCCTTGTGATTATACAATCAAAGTGACAAATAGATTTAAGGAATTAGATTTGATAGACAGAGTACCTGAAGAACTATGGACCTATGGATGCAGGTTCATGACAGGGATCAAGACCATCCCTAAGATAAAGAAATGCAAAAAAGCAAGATGGCTGTCTGAGGAGGCCTTACAAATAGCTATGAAAAGAAGAGAAGCAAAAAGCAAAGGAGAAAAGGAAAGATATACCCATCTGAATGCAGAGTTCCAAAGAATAGCAAGGAGAGATAGGATAAGCCTTCCTCAGTGATCAGTGCAAAGAAATAGAGGAAAACAATAGAATGAGAAAGACTAGAGATCTCTTCAAGAAAATTAGGGATAACAAGGGAAAATTTCATGCAAAGATGGGCAAAATAAAGGACAGAAATGGTATAGACCTAACAGAAGCAGAAGATATCAAGAAGAGGTGACAAGAATACATGGAAGAACTGTACAAAAAGATCTTCATGACCCAGATAATCATGATGGTGTGATCACTCATCTAGAGCCAGACATCCTGGAATGTGAAGTCAAGTGGTGCTTAAGAAGCATCACTAAGAACAAAGCTAGTGGAGGTGATGGATTTCCAGTTGAGCTGTTTCAAATCCTGAAAGATGATGCTGTGAAAGTGCTGCACTCAATATGCCAGCAAACTTGGAAAACTCAGCAGTGGCCATAGGACTGGAAAAGGTCAGTTTTCATTCCAATTCCAAAGAAAGGTAATGCCAAAGAATGCTCAAACTACTGCACAATTGCCCTCATCTCACATGCTAGTAAAGTAATGCTCAAAATTCTCCATGCCAGGCTTCAGCAATACATGAACCGTGAACTTCCAGATGTTCAAGCTGGTTTTAGAAAAGGGAGAAGAACCAGAGATCAAATTGCCAATATCTGCTGGATCATGGGAAAAGCAAGAGCGTTCCAGAAAAACACCTATTTATGCTTTATTGACTATGCCAAAGACTTTGACTATATCCAGTTCAGTTCAGTTGTTCAGTCATGTCTGACTCTTTGTGACCCCATGAACTGCAAATCAGTCCTGAACTTTCATTAGGAGGACTGATGCTAAAGCTGAAACTCCAGTACTTTGGTCCCCTGATGCGAAGAACTGACTCATTTGAAAAGACCCTGATCCTGGGAAAGATTGAAGGAGGAGAAGGGGATGACAGAGAATGAGATGGTTGGATGGCATTGCTGACTCAATGGACATGAGTTTGAGTAATCTCCGGGAGTTGGTGAAGGACAGGACGGCCTGGCGTGCTGCAAGTCCATGGGCTTGCAAAGAGTCTGACATGCTTGAGTGACTGAACTGAACTGATAAAAATACATACTAAATTCAATCACATTATCCTAAGAGGGACAGAAAGGAAGATTTGACGATATGCAAAGAGAAGGCTATAAGGTGAGGATGAGGGTAGAGGTTAGAGTGATGTGGACATAAGCCAAGGAATGCCGGCAACCATTAGAAGCTGAAAGGTCAAGGAAAGGAGTCTCCTCATAAGCCTCTAGAAAAAGGTGGGTGACCCTGCTAAACCCTTGATTTTGATCCAGTGATATAGATTTTCATTTTCAGTCTGGTCGATTTAAGACTATCAACTCTCTGAGGGTAGTGATCATATGTGTTTGGTTCATGACCTAGCTCCATTGCCTAATATGGTATAGTCAATCAATAATATATGTAATATCCTATATGTCATAAATAAAGCAAATAAGATTGTGCAACCTTTCTTTACAACTGATATACTAGTCACTGTAATAAAAATGTGATTTCATTAGCACCGGGTCCACTGAGGGAAAAATATCTCCCATAGCGTTGTCTCTCTAATTCAGAAAAACCTCAGTTCAGCAAGAAAAAAAAATAACTTGCTTATTGTATATGTATTCCTAGTGGCTCAGACAGTAAAGAGTCCACCTGTCTGTTTCGATCCCTGTGTTAGGAAGTTCGTCTTTAGGAGGCCATGGCAAACCACTCCAGTATTCTTGCCTGGAGAATCCCCATGGACAGAGGAACCTGACAGGCTATAGTCCATGCGGTTGCAAAGACTTGAACACAACGGAGAGACTAAGCACAAGTACACATACTGAGGCAAAAGTATCTCCCATCTTTATAACTTTATCACCCTAAATTCAGAAAATCTCAGTTAAGCAAGAAAAACTTGCTTTGTGTGTATGTATGAATATACATTTATGGCAATTTGTGTACAATGTAAAGCACATGTTTGGTTTTACTTAAGCGTTACTACTAATTTACATGATTTGGACTAATGCCAGTAATAGTAATCAGTTCAGTTCAGTTCAATCGCTCAGTCATGTCTGACTCTTTGCGACCCCATGAATCGCAGCACGCCACGCCTCCCTGTCCATCACCAACTCCTGGAGTTCATTCAGACTCACGTCCATTGAGTCAGTGATGCCATCCAGCCATCTCATCCTCGGTTGTCCCTTTCTTCTCCTGCCCCCAATCCCTCCCAGCATCAGAGTCTTTTCCAATGAGTCAACTCTTCGCATGAGGTGGCCAAAGGACTGGAGTTTCAGCTTTAGCATCATTCCTTCCAAAGTAATCCCAGGGTTGATCTCCTTCAGAATGGACTGGTTGGATCTCCTTGCAGTCCAAGGGACTCTCAAGAGTCTTCTCCAACACCACAGTTCAAAAGCATCAATTCTTCGGCGCTCAGCCTTCTTCACAGTCCAACTCTCACATCCATACATGACTACTGGAAACACCAGAGCCTTGACTAGACGGACCTTAGTCGGCAAAGTAACGTCTCTGCTTTTGAATATGCTATCTAGGTTGGTCATAACTTTTCTTCCAAGGAGTAAGCGTCTTTTAATTTCATGGCTGCAGTCATCATCTGCAGTGATTTTGGAGCCCAAAAAGATAAAGTCTGACACTGTTTCCACTGTTTCCCCATCTGTTTCCCATGAAGTGATGGGACCGGATGCCATGATCTTCGTTTTCTGAATGTTGAGCTTTAAGCCAACTTTTTCACTCTCCACTTTCACTTTCATCAAGAGGCTTTTTAGTTCCTCTTCACTTTCTGCCATAAGGGTGGTGTCATCTGCATATCTGAGGTTATTGATATAGTAATAAAAGTATTTATTTGAAATGTTAGCTGTATGCTGCTTTGTGACTTTAACATTTAAGTAATTAGGCTTTAAAAATAATCTGTTATAAATTTGACTTTGTTCATTTTGCTAAGGCAAATATCTGTCATATATTTCAGATTATTATTAATACTTAGACAGAGTTGTGTTTCTACTGTATTTAAAAAATTTTAGCCTTGGGTCTTAAAGTGAATATATCTTTATTTCATCCAGAACACTAGAGGAGACTTTATCTTTTCTTTTTTTCCACTTTGTAGACAGATTGCTTCATGAACACTGATCTTACTATTGACTTCTGTTTTTCTTACCTCTTTCCTTCTAAGGATTGGGAACACAGAGCTACATGGCCTTGGCATTGTGCCTCTTGCTGACTATAAAGGCAAAACTACCTCATGTGGTATTTTGACAGGGCCTGATATAACAAGTGGAGGATTCCAAGTTTGCAACTCACTCAGACTCTCATTATCTAAGACAGGGACCTTAAAGTTGTGAAGATACAGTGACTTGCCCTCCTCTTATTATCTGAATCACTGTCTGTTAATCTTTGGGAGACATTTACTAACTTCACACATTTTCTAAGTGAAGGAGATGTAGGTCCATTTCCTTTTTCTGATCTAGTTTTTGCACATAAAGTAAATGCTTTGATAAAAGGCCATGGGGGAGAGTATGCTTCATTACGGTGTCAATTCTCCAATGTAAATATTATTTCTATTTATCGATATGTTAAGCTCATAGCTCTTGGTTTCATAACAGACCAATGCAGAAAGGTATTAACAGGCTTAGCAATGTAAATTTCTTTCTGTTATATGGTTTGAGAGTATGCCAAGTTAAATATTTTCCATAATTTTGTTTTTAATTTTGAAAATATTTTTGTTCATATAGTTTAGGTGAGGAAAGAACTTAAATAATACTTTGCTCTTTTGCAGCTTATTTGCATACACATTAAGGGCAAAATGAGATAAAAACAAAGCAAAGTCCTTTCCAACTGTTTAAGAAGCAATTTAATAGAGCTTTTTCAAATATATGTTACATTAGTTTTTTAAAAAAATATCATGAGTTTCTTTAATGAGATTACTAGATTTTTAAACTATTTTTTTTCACTAATTGTAATTGTTAAATATACTGTTATTGAATCTTCTTAGAAAATGCAAACCCTTGTTTAGAGCTGCATAACAGTTCATATTGTAATTGTATAGTGATTTATTTAGTCAGTCTCTTATGGACTGAATGTTATTCCCTCCAAATTCATATGTTAAAATCCTAACCCTCAATATGACTATGCTTTTCCCCTGGAGAAGGAAATGGCAACCCACTCCAGTACTCTTGCCTGGAAAATCCCATGGACGGAGGAGCCTGGTGAGCTGCAGTCCATGGGGTCACAAAGAGTCGGACACGACTGAGTGACTTCACTTTCCCTTTCACTTTGAGATAGAGACTTGAAGTAGGAATTTAAGTTTAAATGAGGTTGTAAGGGTAGAAATCCCAATTCAGTAGGACTGGTTTTTGAGGAAAAGCAGCAGACATAAGAGCTTGTTGTCTCTCTCTCCACAGGAGAAAGACCATGTGAGAACACAAAAGGGATGCACCGTGGAAGATAAGGAAAGAAGTGTCGGACTTCTAGCCTCCAGAACTGTGAGATTAAATTTCTGTTGCTTATATCACCCAGTCTGTGACATTTTGTTATGGCAACACAAGCAGAATAATACATCCTGTGAGTGAACATTTAGTTTGTTTTATATGATTTATTAAGACTATTTTGGCCACCTGATGCAAAGAACTGACTCATTTGAAAAGACCCTGATGCTGGGAAAGACTGAAGGTGGGAGGAGAAGGGGATGACAGAGGATGAGATGGTTGGGTGGCATCACTGACTCAATGGACATGAGTTTGAGTAAACTCTGGGGAGTTGGTCATGGACAGGGAGGCCTGGCATGCTGCAGTCCATGGGTCACAAAGAGCTGGACACAAGTGAGCAACTGAACTGAAGACTATTTTGCTACTATATTATGCTATTTAATCACTTGCCCATGAGGGCTCCTTTCATCACAGGCTTGCCCAAACTGCATTTTAACAACAAAAAATTGCTTTCTGAAGTAAAAAGTGAAGAACTTTTTAATTTGAATATATGTTTTTATTATTTTAAAATTTGATATTCTTTTCATATTTGTGGGTTATTATTTTTTTCTGCTGTACTGGATTGCAGTTCATGCTCTTTGCCCATTTTTCTGATTGTGTGTCCTTTAGAATACTAATGATAAAACCAGTCAAGTGATGTTCTAAAAATATCTCCCTTTTTTACTTCTTAACACATAATTGATGTGGAGCTTAAGGTAAAAAAACAACTGCCTAAGTTATATCTCCATTAGATGTGTAAAATATTCATTTATTCACCCATCATTTAATGAATATTTATTGAATGTATTCTATGTGCCTGGCAGTACTCTATGCCCTAATATTAGAGAATTAAACAAAATGCTGTCTCTACTTTCTGAGATTTATATTCTCATGAACAAGTGACAGGAAGCAAGTAATGTGTCAGATGGTGTTAAAAGTATAAAACAGAATAAAGGGTGTAAGAAGAGCTGAGAGTGGGGAGGGTGATTGCAGTTTTACAAAGGTGTGCCAAGGAAAGTCTCTGACAAAGTGACTTTTAAGATCTGAAGAAAGTTCAAGAGTGAGCTAAGCAGCTATCTGAAGGAAAAGCTTCCCATAAAATGGAATATTCAAATGTAGAGACCTTGAAGCCAATGTACCCTTGTACGATATCAGTTTTTAAAAATTGTGTTTTATTATTAATGTCAGAGAGGGGAAATTTTTCCCTTTTGAGTTCTAGCAGCTAGACTGATAATAACATTGATATAAGATGGATCAGCAAAAAAGGGAAAAAAAAAATAACTTGTGTACATGGAAGTCTCATAGAAATGGGACGTAAGAAGTGTCCAAAGCAGGCAACTTTTATACTTTCCGACCAAGACAGTGAATTTGTAAGGGATTGACAGGACAAAGAAACTTAGTTTTGAGTGCTGAGTTAGTACAGAATCTAAACAGGATTTGGATTTGGGCTACTATATTACAGAAATAAGAAGATTTGTTTAGGTAGTCTTCTCAGTTCAGATTCCCTATCTCTGGTGATAAGAACATGTCCTTCTATCTGCAAATACAGAGAGTGTACCTTTCACATGAGTGATTCATTTCCTGCTTTCAATAAGACCGAGAGGAGGGTCAAAATGTTCCTCTTGCATTAGCTGTTTCTTAAGTAAGTTGAATTCAAAGTAATCAGTATGCCCTTGAGGGAGAAAAAACAGTCTTTTCAGCAAGTGGTGTTGGGAAACCTGGACAGTGCGTGTAAGTCAATGAAATTAGAACACTCACTCACACCAAAAACAAGAATAAACTCAAAATAGCTTTAAAGACTTGAACACAACATGACACCATAAAACTCCTAGGAGAGAACATAGACAAAACATTCTGACATAAATTGTACCATTGTTTTTTAGGTCTCCCAAGGCAATAGAGATAAAAGCAAAAATAAACAAATGAGACCCAATCAAGCTTATAATTTTTTTTTTTTTTTACACAGCAAAGAAAACTATAAACAAAAGGAAAAAGCAACCTACAGACTGGGGAAAAATATTTAAAATGATGAGACCAACAAGAGCTTAATTTCCAAAATGTACAAACAGCTCATACAACTCAATAACAGCAACAACAAAAACAGCTCAATTAAAAAATGGACAGAAGACCTAAATAGACATTTCTCCAAAGGAAACATAGAGATGGCCAGCAGGCACATGGAAAGATGCTCAACATTGCTAGTTATTCAGTTTAGTTCAGTCGCTCAGACATGTCTGGCTTTTTGCGACCCCATGAACCACAGCACGCCAGGCCTCCCTGTCCATCACCAACTGCTGGAGTCTACCCAAACCCATGTCCATTGAGTTGGTGATGCCATCCAACCATCTCATCCTCTGTCGTCCCCTTCTCCTGCCTTCAATCTTTCCCAGCATCAGGGTCTTTTCAAAATGAGTCAACTCTTTGCAGCAGGTGGCCAGAGTATTGGAGTTTCAGCTTCAACATCAGTATTTCCAATGAACACCTAGGACTGATTTCCTTTAGGATGAACTGGTTGGATTTCCTTGCAGTCCAAGGGACTCTCAAGAGTCTTCTCCAACACCACAGTTCAAAAACATCCATTCTTCTGTGCTCAGCTTTCTTTATAGTCCAACTCTCGCATCCATATATGACCACAGAAAAAACCATAGCCTTGACTAGACGAACATTTGACTAGTTACTAGAGAAATGCAAATCAAAACTATAGCATGGTACCATTTCATACTGGTTAGAATGGCCATCGTTAAAAAGTCTACAAGTATTAATAACAAAAGCTGGAAAGGATGCGGAGAAGTAACTCTTTTACCCTGTTGTTGGGAATGTAACTTGGTGTAGCCGCTATGGAAAACAGTATGAAGATTCTTTAGGAAACTGAAAATAGAGTTACCATATGACCTAGCAATCTCACTTTTGAGCATATAGCTGGAGAAAAATGTAATTCAAAAATTATATGCACCCTAATGTTCATAGCAGCACTTTTTATAATAGCCAAGACATTGCTATTGTAAATAGCCATTTGCCCATCAACCCAAATACTGATCAACAGATAAAATGTAATATTCAAGAGGCCCAATCTGTCTTATTAAGAAAGTTAATACCTAGGAACTAAAACATTCAAATGCCAAAGCCTTGACCACCTGTTGTCCTGTGTATATGATTGCTTATTTCATGAGGTACCTAGTAGTTATCTCAGATTTAAAAGGCAACTCTAAATATGAAGGTATCATTATTCAATGCTAAAACACTATTTATTTTATCATATATTTTCCTATTCATAAAATATTTTGATTAATTTTGGTTTAGTTAGATACATCTTTGATTTTTTTTTTTCAGAAAGTATTTGTAAAGAGTGTACTTGTACACTTCCACAAATACTTAGGTGCCTGAGAGTTTTGTTTACTTTCTAATGATAATAGTAGCTTGGATGGGTTGATTTTTGAATTGAAATGTTTCCTCTTTGGAAGTCCAATTTAGGATTATATCTTTATTTTTGAAATTAGATTAGAAGAAAAAAAGAGGATATATTTAGTGTGCTTACTTTTCATTAATAATGCTTGATACCAGGAAATGTCTTTTCATCTGAAAAACTGAAGTTCTTCAGCTCATTAAAAATTTATTGTATTATTCTTTACTTTTTGCATATTTTCACCACATTTTAAAACTCTCTTTTTAGTATTGCTATAGTTATATTTTTTGGATACATTTTCTCTATCAGATATTGATTAAAGTATAACAAACCATTTCAAAGCTTATTTTTATGTTTAGTTTTATTAAGATACCATGAAGAGGTTTAAATTTTGTTAGTATGTTCATCCAGTCTAGCTAAACACAGTTGAATTCTCATTGTTAAAAAAGAAAACATGTAATGTCTTTCCTTAGCCGATGATGTGCCATTATAAATATTTATTTTGTTATGCCATACATTTTGACTTGTTGTCTTTTTTATCTATCTTTAGAGTCAACCATAACTTGGCTAGCATTTTCACCTATTGTTGTTGTTGCCTCAGTATCTAAGCTAAGTTAGCTCTCAGAAATCACCCTGGAAGGGTCATCAACATTCCCTGGTCACATCCTGATTCTTGCTGCCTTGGTGACCACTTGTGTGGACCTTGACATTGCCTTCCCATGGACATGTGTTTGTCAACACTGTGATTCCATGCTTTGTGCTGCTGTCTATGAAACGATTTTCAGGTGAAGATAAAAAGTATAAAGAACTTGAATAGAAAACTACCAATAGCACTTACATAGTGAACTAGAATGAAAATTGTTTCTTGTCTTTCAGAGTTACTTAGACACATGTACCCCAATGTTCATTGCAGCATTATTTATGATAGCTAGAATTTGAAAGCAGCCTAGATATCCATTGACAGATGAATACACTATATACACTAGATTATTAGTCAATCATTAAAAAAAGTGCATTTGAGTCCATTCTAATCAGGTGCATGAACCTAGAGCCTATTATATAGAGCGAAGTAAGAAACAGAAAAATATTGTATATTAATGCATATGTATGAAATCTAGAAAGATGGTACTGATAAGCCTATATGCAGGGCAGCAAGGGAAATGCAGACATAGTTAACAGACTTGTAGACACAGTAGGTGAAGGAGAGTATGGGACAGATTGGGAGAGTAGCACTGAAACATATATATTACCATGTGTGAAATAGATAGCCAGTGGGAATTTGCTGTCTGATGCAGGGAGCTCAAATCTGGTGCTCTGTGACAGCACAGAGAAGAGGGGTGGGGTGGGAGATTGGAGGGAAGCTCAAGAGGGAGGAGACATATATGCCTCTGACTGGTCTGTGTCAGTGTCTTGCGGAAACCAACACAATATTGTGGAGCAATTATCTTCCAATTAAAAATAAATTTAATTAAAACAATGCAATCATTGTGAGACATTGCGTATGGTAGGATCTCAATAGATGCTCTCTTCCCTCTCCACTTCCTCTTTGTGGTTTTCTTAATCTACCCTTTTACTAGATTGTGAAAATCGTGCCATTATTAGGGGGTATATTTACTTAGTGAGTAGGAGAATGGTTTTCATTTGATAAAGAAAGGAGTGTCTTTTTCCTTTGTATGTAGGACAGTTGAAGGAAATAGTACTAAAATTAATACCCAAAGCCCTTTCTTATAAACATATTCATACATTTACCATGCATAAATATTTACAAACCTTTTACATGAGCATGTATTTATAGTTTGTAGAGCAGGGCTGATGTTACAAATGGATGAATAGCTGATTACTACTCAGTATGGTTTAGGGGCAGTGATTTCTTTCACGTATCTTTACTGGGTTAAACTATAAGGAGTATAGCCTTGAACCATCTCTTGTATTTTTCATGCTGGAATTGGCTGACTCTAGAGTTTGGTCTTAGGGATCTTCCTGTTTCCCTCCAAATGATCTTTTTAAAAATTTTGTTTATAATTTTAAAAATTGTATAAACATATTCTGAATCACATGAGGCAGAGTCAGGATAGATATGTGACTTAAAGTTGCTTATCATTATGTTCTGAAGAATAAATTTTTGATATAGAATCCTATTTTATCAGGTAAAAACATTTTGACTTAAACCAAATATTATGATTTATAATAATTCAATCAATCATTTACTTATTCAATCATTCAACACTATTCACTGAGTGCTCAGGAGTAATCAAGGTAAGCATTTCTCTTGTCTTAATGTCTAGTAGGAAAACATGAAATATATTATTATTGCATATTTAATTACATATCCTAGTATATTTATAGAATTTAATCCATCTGCCAATGCAGGAGATGCAGGAGATGTGGATTCAATCCCCGGGTCAGGAAGATCCCCTGGAGTAGGAAATGGCAACCCGCTCCAGTATTCTTGCTTAAAAGATTCCATGGACATGGGAGCCTGGCAGTCTACAGTCTATGGGGTTGCAAAGAGTCAGACATGATTGAGCATGAGCACACACACAAGCTCATTGAAATTCACTAGCAGATATTAATATTTAAGAAGACAATTATATAATAAATGTTTACTGTGCTCAGTCACTCAGTCATGTTGACTCTTTGTGAGTCCAAGAACTGTAGCTCATCAAGCTTCTCCATCCATGGGATTTCATAAGCAAAATTACTGGAGTGAGTTGCCATTTCCTTCTCTATGGGAATCTTCCCAACCCAGGGATTGATCCTTTGTGTCTTACGCCTTCTGCATTAGTAGGTGGATTTTATTTTACCACTAGTGCTACCTGGGAAGCCCCAAATATTCATTATAGAACTGTAAATAAGGACTAAATTAATACATTTGTCAGTATTTCCTTCTGGGATATTCATACATTGCCCTAAAGTAATAAAACAATTCACATATTTATTTTTGTTGAGTGTAAGTTTTGATTATGTGTTAGTTGCTCAGCCATGTCTGATTCTTCGTGACCCCATGGCCTGTAGTCCATCAGGCTCCTCTGTCCATGGAATTCTCCAGGAAAGAGTTGTGGGGTGGGTTTATATGCTGTGCTGTGCTTAGTTGCAGTCGTGTCCAACTTTTTGCGACCCAACTGAATATAGCCCGCCAGGCTCCTCTGTCCATTGGGATTCTCCAGGCAAGAATACTGGAATGGGTTGCCATGTCCTCCTCCAGGGGCTCTTCCCAACTCAGGGATTGAACCCAGGTTTCCTGCATTGCAGGTGGATTCTTTACCATCTGAACCACCAGGGAAACCCAGAGTCGGTTTATATTCAGCTGCAATAGTACTAATCTTTTGAGACTGTACTTCTGAATAGGTGTGTATGCTGCTTCATAGCTATATATAGTAATTAGTAATGTAATGTGAGACTTGATGAAAGTGATAATAATGTTTTATTTCTCTAAAAAGTTGTGAGTGCTAAGGAAAGTAATCAATTTAGACAATATTTTAGTTGGAAAATTGATGACTACATAATACTGAATAAATTGTTGAAAAGAAATGAATAATCTTGCTACAATGGAGGGATAGATAAAAATATTCATTTTTTTATGAATAAAAATAATCTTACCCCATAATATATATTTTCAAATATCCATGGGAAATGAGCCATTTAAATAGAAGATAGGAGAAACTTAGATAATAATAGTTTCCAATTGTAAGCTTGTATGCCAGTGGGCAAAATAGTTGCTTAATTTAAAAAATATTTATATCATGTTTTCACCATTCATAGTCAATGTGTATGTAATTCCAAAAAAATAAAATAAATAATTTTTTTTGGCTAGAATGATGTCAGTTTATCAATTTGACATTTTAAATAACTAAATCAATAGGATTTTTTAATGGATCCAGTGTTCTTAGGATTCAGGTATATACAAACCAGGCTTAAGACGATTATCTCTAAGGGATTAGCAAATGTCTCTCTTCTTCCCTTGCAGTTTTAATTTAGAAAATTATCTCAAAGATTGGGTCTAATTCTATCTTCTGCATGTGGCTGGAGGCCGCAGGAAGCCTGCTTGCTTTCTTTTGAAATGATTCCCTTGACATATATGCAAATAAAACTTGAGAAAATAATCTCTAACGTTAATGGGGACCAATTATGTAACCCTGGTAAGGCAGTTACATCATATTCTTCAAGAAAGTTGCAAGAAGCTGCAGGTAAAAGGTATGTGTATGTGTGTGTGTGTGTGTGAGAGAGAGAGGAGAGAGATGGAGAGATGGAGAGACAGAGGGACAAAGACAGAGACAGGGAGATTCTGCTGCTGGCTAGAATTCTGCTGTTTATCTTTGTTAATAAAAGACAAAATGGTTTTGTTGAGCTGCTTGCCATGTGGTCTCTACCTTTGGTGCTCCTTTCTACATCCTTGCCATGACTCTTTTTCCCACTTATGGGTCAGGAAAAAGAACTGCTTCTTTGTCATTTTTAAAAATGGACTCAGGCACAGAAATTCCATCTGAAGATTTTATTCTCTCATTAGGAAAGCAGTTTTCAAAGCACAAGATTATTTTTTAATGAAGTTTTTAATGTTAAAATAAAGGGAAACACAATTTTGAAAGTGTTGTGTTCCTAATGAATTACTATTTCTTAAGGGGGAAAAGTTTTCAAAATGAGTTTTATATTTTTAAGAGGAAATTTAAAATAAATGAATAAACCCAAAGGGCTTCATTTTGATTATTGTCCTTCTATTAACTTTGCAGTTTTTGTTGCAAACATTTTTAGCATATTTCATAAAATTTTTTTTTGAAAATTTGATAACTTATGTATAGCTTAATATATCATGCTTTTCTAACAGATAGAATATTTAACTTTTTACCAAATGCACACTGTTTATGAATTACTAATTTGTCTTGGGTTAAGTACAAGAATTGGAGAAGGAAATGGCAATCCACTCCAGCACTCTTGCCTGGAGAATCCCATGGACGGAGGAGCCTGATAGGCTACAGTCCTTGGGGTCGCAAAGACATGACTGAGCGACTTCACTTCACTTCACAAGTACAAGAATACATTTTGGGTAGCATATCTGTTATCTAGCATCTAGAGTGGGGTAAAAGTTTGACTGTTAATGTATGTTTGTCCTTCCATCATTTTACGGTAAAATTGCCTTCCATGGTGGATTGTTTTCTATAGAAATTGTCAAAAGAATTATTTTTCTTCTCCCCCCGCCCCTCATGCCATGATGTACTTTCTTGGCAATGAATTTTTTTCATTTTTTATTGTGAGCTATTTATTATATACGAAAGTTATACTCTATACTAAAACAAACGGTAAAGGAATTTGCTACTGTAAACTACTCAGATTATGAAAACACGTGTCACTTAGATCACTAAAGCTACTCCCCCTCGTCCTATACTATCATTATTCTCTGTCAAAGGTAAGTTTTTTTTTTCATGAAATATCTTATCACTTGGCTTTGGGCCTTTTCACTTCATTTCATTTTATCTTTGCTTTTTCTAAATCTTTGCTGTTTTCTTCTCTTCCAGACCACCAAACACTGAAATGCTCCAGGTCTTTGTCCTCAGTACTCTTCCTTCCTCTATGTACAATCACTTTCTTAATGATCTAGCCCAGACTCAGCTTTTTAAAAATTATTACCTTGAAGATTTCCACATTTTAAGTGCCAACCAAGGAACTTTCTTTGAACCCTAGACTCCTATATCTAATTCCCTACTCAGCGTCTCTATTTAGATGATTAAAAGCCATCTCAATTTGAAAATATCCAAAATCCAGACTTCATTTTCTAGCCACTGCTGTACAATGTTTACCTCTCTCATTTCCCTTAACTCTTCCAGATGCCTAATCCAAACATCTTCGCGTCTCTGACTCTCCTCTTTTCTCATAACCATGTTCAATGGATTAAGAAATTGTTTGAGTCTACATTCAAAATTAGATCCAGAATCAATTCTTACTACCTCCAGGGAAATCATCCTAGTTCCACACCATAATTTTCTCTTGCCTGGATTAATGCACTTTCTTTCTGATTGCTTCTCCATCTCCCTCTCTTCCTCTAATAATCTCTTCTCTGTATTGTACCCAGAGTATTTCTTGTAAAAGGTCAAATTAATCTGTTTCTCTGCTCGAAACTCTCCAGCAACTTTTCATCTGAGTCAGTGTATAAGACAAAGTCCTTCTAATGTCTTGTAGGCCATAGATGATCTGGCCCCTGGCTGCTTCTCTGACTTCAGTTCATTTACTCTCTCTACTCCACTGCCAAACTATTCTTCCCCAGCTACACAGGCCTCTGTGCTGTTCTTGGAATGATCTAAGCACACCTCTCTTTCAGAGCATTTGTTCTTGCTTTAATGCTGCCAGTGATGCCATTCCCTTCAGAGAGCTGTTGGACCTCTTCTTCCTTTCTGTCAAATATCTCTTCTAATTGTGCCTAATTGGAGAGATCTTCTGTGGCTCTTGTATAAAGCAGCCAGCCTACCTCCAAACTCACCAAATCCGTCTTTATCTGCTTTATTTCTACTTTTCCACAGATTAACCACCATATAAAATTAATTTATTTACTGTTTCTCTTACCACTAAAATGAATGCTGCATGTAAACAAGTTTGAGAACTGTTTTTGACTGAAACAGACTGCAAGGTATTTCTTCAGTCAAAAAAAAAAAAGGACTTACTAAGGATTATGAAAGAATTGCAGTTAGGGGTCTACAGCCATGGTGAGCCACCTGCAAATCCCCCACAAAAAATGAAGAGGAGAGCTCTTGTATAGAGGGGAAAAGGAATTTGGGAGAAGTAGAGTAAACAAAGAGTCTATGATAATCATTTGTGACAATCTCTCAATGGCTGAGCTCTTGCCAGGAAAGAAGGAGTTTTCATCTTCATATTGGGCCCAGCTATTATTATAGGGCATGAAATCTCCCCATTCAGGCCTATTTAATTGAGTTTCTTATTTATTAATTTTTAACAATCACTTCATTGTCTTTCTTTACAGTTTGCCATATTTATCTATATTAAGTTGAACCATATGAAATTTCCAATACCTGTCCTTTTTTGTCCTACAAAATGTTAATTTCAGTTGAATAAACGTTATATTTCTCTAATGTTTATATACTACATTTAAAATATATATAAGTTAAATATGGTGTGTTTCTCATGAGTTGCTTTTTTAATCAATGTTATGTTCCCAATATTGATCCATATTGGGTTCTTGGTAGCTGCTGCTGCTGCTAAGTCGCTTCAGTCATGTCCGACTCTATGCAACCCCATAGACAGCAACCCACCAGGCTCCACTGTCCCTGGGATTATCCAGTAAAGAACACTGGAGTGGGTTGTTGGTAGCTATATTTGCTAATTTTTTAAGGTTATATAATATTTGTTTATGTGGCTTCACCATGATTTATTTATCTAGTCTCAAGGCCATGGACGTTGTTTTCAGTTTTTTTGCTCTTTCAAATGATGTTACTGTGAAATTTTTACACATGGCTTTGGTGCCTGTGTGTACAAGCATTTCTGCTTTACGCATGTAGAACTAATGGGTCATGGGGGGCATGTTTTCAACCTTATAAGGTAAGTATAGTTTTTAAAATTAGATTTGTGGTGATTGTACTGACTTTCACATTTACTGGCAGTTTATAAACTTACTTGTTACCCTGCATCCTTATCAGTTTTACTATTGTAGAGGCTGTAAAATGAAATGGTGTTTTTGGTTTTAATGTTCATTTTCCTAATTGTCAATGGGATTGAGTGTATTTTCAAGTATTTATTGGCCTTTCAAGTATTTTAATCTGTGAAATGCTTATTCATGCTTTATGACCATTTTGGGGACATAGTTGGATGGTTTTGATTGTTTTCTGTTTCTTATTGGTTTAAAAGGGTTTTTTATATTCTAGGTAGAATGTCTGTTCCTCTGTGACTTCTTTTTATGTTTTTAAATTATGAAATACTTTATATTTAATTATTTTTGATATATATTATTTGATATATTTCTTAAGAAGTTGTTCCACATCCAAAGTCGTCTAATCTAGGGACTACATTTTGAGATCCAGTATTGTAGATTATGATAAACATAATCAGGTTGTTGTGCTAATTTACAGCTCCATTTCCAGTTGTATAGTTTACTAGCACAAGCAAGCATAGCCACTAATTGCTTATATGAAACTTTCTCTCACAAATACTTATTTATCCATGCATATAATTAAAGAAAATCAAGATCATTTTACTCTTATATGGCAGTGACAAAAGCATTTATTTCTTTTCTTGACTTGGGGCCCCATCCATTTGGTTGCTTTCTATCATAATATACTTGGGGAATAACTAGATAGTGTTGATATCACACAGAATATCTGATGATGTTACACTAATTAGACCTTTCTTTGGTTATCTTGTTACTGCATAATAAATTACTTAGTGGCTTAAAACAGTCATTTTAATTCATAATTTTGGAGATAAGGAATATAGGCAGGGCTGGGACACATGATGGTTGCGTTCATTCTTTGGTCGGTGATTTAGTTGTTTGAAAGCCTGCCTAAGCTGGGCATCTAGGATGATTCATTCACATGACTGACATTGATGCACAATCAGCTGGGAACTTAGCTGGAGCTATAGACCAAACACCTCACATAACTTTTCCATATGACCTGGATTTCTGACAGCATGGCTACATGGTTTTGAGAGAGAGTGTCCAAGAGGCCGTGTTGAAGAATGAGCGTTCCAAAGGTTCAAGGTAGATGCTCTAAGTCTTCTGACTTAGCCTTACAGGTCCTACAGTATCACTTCTAGAGCAGGTCAGTCACTAAGGCCAGCCTGATTCAAGGGGCAGGAAATTCAATTTACATCTGAATGGGAGGAATGTCAAAGTATTTGTAGTTGTCATTGTCCCCGACCTGTTGAGTTTTAAGAACCAAGGACTCTATTTACCTTAATCGGAAATGTGCATTCTGGAGGGTAGATTTTATATCTTGTAAAAGTTTGGGGGCCTGTCACGTGGTTGAAATTTTAAATCACTGCAGATGGTGACTGCAGCCATGAAATTAAAAGACGCTTACTCCTTGGAAGAAAAGTTATGATCAACCTAGATAGTATATTCAAAAGCAGAGACATTACTTTGCCGACTAAGGTCCGTCTAGTCAAGGCTATGGTTTTTCTTGTGGTCATGTATGGATGTGAGAGTTGGACTGTGAAGAAGGCTGAGCGCCGAAGAATTGATGCGTTTGAACTGTGGTGTTGGAGAAGACTCTTGAGGGTCCCTTGGACTTCAAGGAGATCCAACCAGTCCATTCTGAAGGAGATCAACCCTGGGATTTCTTTGGAAGGAATGATGCTAAAGCTGAAACTGCAGTACTTTGGCCACCTCATGAGAAGAGTTGACTCATTGGAAAAGACTCTGATGCTGGGAGAGATTGAGTGCAGGAGGAGAAGGGGACGACAGAGGATGAGATGGCTGGATGGCATCACTGACTCGATGGATGTGAGTCTGAGTGAACTCCGGGAGATGGTGATGGACAGGGAGGCCTGGCGTGTTGCGATTCATGGGGTCGCAAAGAGTCAGACACGACTGAGCGACTGAACTGAACTGAACTGAAGATAAGTTAGAAAAAAATTGTTTGCTCTTTACTTTGCCTACTATAAAGACAAAATCACATCTTCCATATGATCTGGAAGACAACATATATCAACAACTTGCGGTGAGTTGTACTCTGGTCCAAGTTCTAGATCTACCATTTAGTTTCTAGCCTGGAGTTAGAATAGAGCAAGACCGCCCGAGCCCAAGTCCCCTGCTACTTGGGTGTAGGGCTTAGTACTGGGAGGATCTATGGCAGATAGAGATGCATCTGCAAAGGAAATTAGAGAAAACCATGCCTTACTTCACTGACACCTATTCTCCATGGGCCATGGAAGACACCTCAACAGCTGACAGTATAGTACTCCAAGTCTGGACTGCCTGAACTGGTTATTATGTGATTTAATGAAATATGTAATTGGAGGAGCACAATGGAATTACATTGTGAAATGTAAATCATATATACAAGACAGAGCCCAGGTAGATATTAATAAACACAAGGTATTAGTAAATAATATAAGCTGCTGGTTTGGAATCCAATCATAACTGCTTCTAAAACGTCCCTGTCAACTCCTTTTTCTCTTTTTCTTTTCTATCTGCTTGTTGCTACCACATAAAAATAAAAATAATTTTTATTGTATATCAAACCAACTTACTTTAAATAACATTTAAATTTAATCTTCTAATTCTAATCATTTCTCTTAATAGTTACATGGACATATGCATAATAATGACAGTTTCTTAAAGTAATTTTCAAAACCATATAATCTGTCTCTTTTACTTTCTTATTATACTAACTAATACTTAAGTTAGATTTAACCAAAATGATATTCAGTTCAGTTCAGTTCAGTAGCTCAGTCATGTCTGACTCTTTGTGACCCCATGGACTGCAGCACACCAGGCCTCCCTGTCTATCACCAACTCTTGGAGTTTACTCAGAATCATGTACATTAAATTGGTAATGCCATCCAAACAACTCATCCTTTGTCGTCCCCTTCTTCTCCTGCCTTCAATCTTTACCAGCATCAGGGTCTTTTCTAATGAGTCAGCTCTTCCCATCAGGTGGCCAAAGTATTGGAGTTTCAGCTTCAATTCTGTCCTTCCAATGAACACCCAGGACTGATCTCCTTTAGGATGGACTGGTTGAATCTCTTTGCTATCCAAGGGACTCTCAAGAATTTCTCTAAAACCACAGTTCAAAAGCATCAATTCTTCGGCACACAGCTCTCTTTATAGTCCAACTCTCACATCTATACATGCCAACTGTAAAAACCAAAGCTTTGACTATCCGGGTCTTTGTTGGCAAAGTAATGTCTCTGCTTTTGAATATGCTATCTTGGTTGGTCATAACTTTTCTTCCAAAGAGCAAGCATCTTTTAATTTCATGGCTGCAGTCACCATCTGCAGTGATTTTGGAGCCCAAAAAGATAAAGTCTGTCACTGTTTCCACTGTTTCCCCATCTATTTGCCATGAAGTGATGGGACCAGATGCTATGATCTTAGTTTTCTGAATGTTGAGCTTTAACCCAGCTTTTCACTCTGTTTCACATTCATCAAGAGGCTCTTTAGTTATTCTTTGCTTTCTGCCATAAGGGTGGTGTCATCTGCATATCTGAGGTTATTGAGATTTCTCCCGGCAATCTTGATTCCAGCTTGTGCTTCTTCCAGCCCAGCATTTCTCATGATGTACTCTGCATATAAGTTAAATAAGCAGGGTGACAATACACAGCCTTGACATACTCCTTTTCCTATTTGGAACCAGTCTGTTGTTCGGTGTCCAGTTCCAGCTGTTGCTTCCTGACCTGCATACAGATTTCTCAAGAAGCAGGTCAGGTATTCTAGTATTCCCATCTCTTGAAAAATTTTCCACAGTTTGTGGTGATCCACACAGTCAAAGGCTTTGGCATAGTCAATAAAGCAGAGGTAGATATTTTTCTGGAAATCTCTTGCTTTTTTGATGATCCAATAGATGTTGGCAATTTGATCCCTGTTTCCTCTGCCTTTTCTAAAACCAGCTTGAACATCTGGAAGTTCATGGTTCACGTACTGTTGAAGCCTGGCTTGGAGAATTTTGAGCATTACTTTACTGGCATCTAAGAGGAGTGCAATTGTGTGATAATTTGAACATTCTTTGGCATATATATTTACATTATATATAATGCATATACATGGTGGCTCAGATGGTAAAGAGTCTGCCTGCAATTCAGGGGACCTGGGTTCAACCCCTGGGTTAGCAAGATCCCTTGATGAAGGGAATGGCAATCCACTCCAGTATTCTTGCCTAGAGAATTCTATGGACAGAGGAGCCTGGTGGCTACAGTCCATGGGGTCACAAAGAGTCAGACACGACTGAACGACTGAAACATTCACTCTCATGTGTGTGTAAACACATATGATAAAATATTACTTAGCCATAAAAATGACTGAAATTTTGCCATTTGCAACAACATGGATGGACTTGGAGAGTATTATACTCAGTGAATTAAATTGGACAGAGAAAAACAAATACTGTATGTGTTCATTTATATGTGCATTTGAAAAACTAAAATGAATAAATATACTAAACAGAAATAGATGCACAGATATAGAGAATAAACTAGTGGTTACCAGTGGAAATAAGTGTTGAGGGAGGTGTAACATGGGGAAGGAGATTAAAATGTATAAACTACCTGGTAAGATATGAATGAGATACAAGGATGTAATGTACAGTATGAGAAAGATAGCCAATATTTTCTAGCAACTTTAAATGCAGTAAAATCTATAAACATATTGAATCACTACTTTGTGCACTTGAAACTAATATTGTAAAGCAACAACGCTTCAAAAATGAAATTAATTATAAATAAACTGTCATTATCAAACACTGACTCTGTGAGAGGCACTCAGTATGCTGTTAGTGATACACTAACTTTTTACTGAAACAGCTCAGAGTTCAGCAGAGGATAAACATGCTGACTCAGCAAAGCACTGGAAGGACAAGCAATAGAGTAATCCAGATAGAAAGGACATGTATTCTGTCTGGGTCAACCCGCGCAGGCTCAACAAAGAGGGGTGTGGGAGGTATAAATCTCTTCCTAAAGAGGTTGGTTGGTATTGAGACCCTGGCAAGGAAAAACGTTCCAGCAGAGGGAATGGCCTGAGGAAAGACTGACAGCTGTGTGCAGACTATGTGGGAAAGCTTCCTGGTCAGGCATCTTGCAAACTTTTCAAAGAGGTGATTCAGAGGTTTCAAAAAGAATCCTGACATCAACTTTCATCAATTTATTAATTTCACTTAGCAGCTAATTAGAGATATTATTGATGCTATTGTGGGTTCAGTTCTAGACCACTGAAATAAAGAAAATATTGCAATTGACTCAGACAGTGAAGAATCTGCCTGTAATGCAGGAGATTCAAGTTCCATCCCTGGGTCAGGAAGATCCCCTGGAGAAGGAAACAGCTACGCACTCCAGTATTCTTGCCTAGAGAATTCCATGGACAGAGGAGCCTGGAAGGCTATCACTTATGGGTAACAAAGAGTCAGACACAATATTAGTAAGTATGCAATACTTACTAATAAATGATATTAGTAATACTTGCTAATACTTGCTTACTTGTTAGCAAGTAATACTAATAAAATGATATTAGTAGAAACTCCAGTACTTTGGCCACCTCATGCAAAGAGTTGACTTATTACAAAGACTCTGATGCTGGGAGGGATTGGGGGCAGGAGGAGAAGGAGACGACAGAGGATGAGATGGCTGGATGGCAGCACTGACTCGATGGACGTGAGTCTGAGTGAACTCCAGAAGTTGGTGATGGACAGCCTGACGTGCTGTTATTCATGGGGTCGCAAAGGGTCAGACACGACTGAATGACTGAACTGAACTGAAGTAAGTAACATCATCTGTTTCTTCTAAAATCAAGCAAGTTATGCAAGTTATAGTGTTTTCCTGTTTCTAATTTTCATTGCACATCTTTAAAAATCCTTTTCTTTATAATTCAATTTTTGGGTGCAAAGTTCAGTGTGTGTTCATTAAGTCAAAGTTATTAATATAATGTTTTAATATTCTATGTCTTTACCCATTTTTATCTGCTTGATACAGCTGATAAAATATTTATTTGAAAATTTATAAAATTTGGATACATGTACCCTATTTTATAAAATTCTCATGGACAGGATCAGTGAATATAATGGGCTAATACTCCTAATCAGCTAACTTTGAATTAACCAAAGAGGAGATTGTTCTATGTGGACCTGATTTAATCAGATGAGCCCTTTAAATAAAGTTGAAGCATCAAAGAGATGCTCTTCCAATGGTCTTGAAGGTACAGCTTATGACTTCCACAACTTCATAGAAATGATTCCTGCCAGTAACCACATTAGCTTGGAAGAGGACTCTGAACGTCAGATGAGACCCTTGCTCCACCTGTCACTTAGGTTTCAGTCTTATGAGACCTGGAGCAGAAAATCCAGTTGAACCTTGTCTGTATTTCCGACATACAGGAACAGTGAAATAATGAATTTGCATTATTTAAACTGCTAAATTTGTAGTAGTTTGTTATGTAGCAATGGAAATGTAAAAAAGCCCCTTCTCTTTAACATATTTATGATGTCTTATATCTCTATCTCTTATCATGTTGTTTACTCTACCGCTAGCCTAAAAAGGTAATCATTCTAATATATTTATTTTGTATCCTTTTATTATATATGTATTCTTGAAAAATACATGTTATTTTTATAAGTACACGTTTTTATTTTATAAACTATTATAGGTCTCATTTTATCTCATAATTTTTATACAGCAATGCTTCTATGAACTATTTAAATTACATTTACATTTAGCCTATTGCTTTCTGTGGCCTTTTAATACTCCATGGTTTGAATCCACCATGTTTTTCTGTCCTTTCCCTAGCAATGGCCCTCCAGATTGCCTCCAATTTCCTACCAAGATAAGCAGTGCTGTAGAAGTCATTCGTTTTGGACCTAGTAGCAATTTCTCTAGGTTATACGCTCAGGGAAAGGAATGTTGCTATTTTTTAAGTATTTATATACTAAATCTGATCCTATACTATCAGATTACTCTCCATAATAGCTCCACAGTCTAAACTACCATCTGTACTGCATAAATATTTCCATATTCTCATGAACTCTCCAACAATTTATGCTACCTAAAACTTTAATACTTGCTAATATGATGGGTATAAAGTTACATTATATTGTTTTAATTTGATTTTCTTGATTAAATATGACTTTAAGCATTCCCTCATATCTTTATTAGCCATTCATGTTATTTTTTCTATGATTATAAATTTAATTTTTAAAATTAATCAATATTCATATCTCTTTCACAGAAGAGTTATTTATCAAGCAGTCACATCATGTTGGTGTTTATCTTAGTCTCCCAACATGTTGCTATTATCTGTAACTTTATGACTAGGTATTTGTGAAATGCTTTTACTTTTTCTGCTTTTATTCTTTTAAATATGCCTGTGGGAATTAATCGCAAATATGTTGATTTTTATAGGAAAACCATACATCTCTTTTTAGTACTGGGATTTATTTATTATTGACTCATAGAACCTCCAATTTCCACACAGGTATCCAAGTATTACTTTTTACATTAAATTCACTTGAATGGTTACTGCAATGAATTAGTGGCCGTTAACTACCAAAAGGATATTCCCATGTCAGAAAAGAGTTTACCAAACATGAATGGACAGTTTTTTTGTTTTGTTTTTGGTAGGAATATAGAATTTCACATGAAGGAGAGTTCTCAAAAAGAGAGTATAATAGACTGAAAATATCACTGATTCCTGTAGGTCATTGATCTTACTATTAATGAGAAAGTGTTAAATGTTCTCATAAATATATAAATCCCACTTGCTTCTTATATATCATTATTCACTGTTCTCCACTCAGTTGCAATTTAGCAAAAAAGACAAAAAGGAACAGTACTCAAAGCTTCTGTCCATTTTTTTTTTAGTATTTGCTCTTTTACTTTATTCAGTGCTTTACTTGCAATAGCTCATATAATCCTCAGAAAACTCCTGAGATTTATACTCCTTTTATCACTGTTTTACAAATGAGAATCTAGAGGCTTATTGTAACCAAGGGGTCAAAAGCTTAAGTGCTTTACCATGTAAGTTCTATTATGCTAAGCTGCCTCAGCTTGAATTAATGTTCTTGTCATAATGTGAAATCTGTAAGGCTGGCTCCAATCTGGGTATGGCTTATTAGCGAATATGTGTGTAAATGATGCTGATATCTTAGCACTGTTGCTGACACTAGTTCTTTGCTAAGCAGTCTCAAAGTTGGAGTGGCAGTACATGTAGAATTAGATTATATCTAATTAAATAAGATTTAGTGGTTCTTTGTCTTTTTAGCAGTGCTGACTCTTATTTCCTTCCAACCCTTTGACTTTTGGACAGAGCTACACTTAATAGCCAGAGAAGGCAATGGCACCCCGCTCCAGTACACTTGCCTGGAAAGTCCCATGGATGGAGGAGCCTGGTAGGCTGCAGTCCATGGGGTTGCTAAGAGTTCCGCACTACTGAGCAACTTCACTTTCACTTTTCACTTTCATGCATTGGAGAAGGAAATGGCAACCCACTCCAGTGTTCTTGCGTGGAGAATCCCAGGGACGGGGGAGCCTAGTGGGCTGCCTTCTATGGGGTCACACAGAGTCAGACACGACTGAAGCGACTTAGCAGCACACTTAATAGCATGAGGAAAATAGCACTAAAAAAGCAAGTATGCTGCCCAATTTTAGTGCCTGGAGAACCGAAATGCTGACATGGTAAAAAAAAAAAATTGCTATATAGTTATCACTGCAAGAACACACTGTTGCCATTATAACACAAATTCAAGATTGCTTGATGAGAGTGATCCTTAAGGCATTGCTTAGAGATTTCCGCTTATGTGAAATTTAACGTTTGCATTTTAAGTAATATAGTGGTTCTGGGTACAAAACCCTGAATACTGGAAAACATATGGTTTTATATATATATATACATATACATACATATATATATGTTCTGTTTATAATTACTTAAACTTGGGGTTCTGTATTTGACTCTTCCTTTGGATACAGTTTTCTATCCTAAGTAAAATAAAAGAAGCTAATGTATCATGTTACAGGTCAGACAGTCAATATAATACACAAAGAAGCTGAGTACTATCCAAATACTTCTCCTTCTATGTTTTGAGAGCAAAAACAAATGGGAAATATGCCCCATTATTCAAAAGGGTGAACATTAGGAAGAGAGGAGAGGCACTATAAAAGTCCCAAGCCCCAAACATGAACTGATGTCCACGCTAGATGCAATTATATTCATCTTGTTGGGTATTCACACTTTCAGTTCAGTTCAGTTCAGTTCAGTTCAGTTCAGTCGCTCAGTCATGTCCGACTCTTTGCGACCCATGAATCGCAGCACGCCAGGCCTCCCTGTCCATCACCAACTCCCGGAGTTCACTCAGACTCACGCCCGTTGAGTCAGTGATGCCATCCAGCCATCTCGTCCTCTGTCGCCCCCTTCTCCTCCTGCTTTAGCTTTAATGGAGACAGTGCAAGAGGCATGCATGAAGCTGCAGTATGTTCAGAGGAGCCGCGGAAAACATGTAAATGCCTTGATTCTGAGTGGGAGACCTGTGTAAATCTTCCATTCAAGGGCCAGACATGAAATATTGGAAGTTTCTGATACTTGACATTGCTTCTACTTTTCTCTTTTGTCCATGTGCTCTCTAAATAAGCTTATTTTCCTTTTTCAGGTGCCTGCTGTTAAGAAGTGCTGATTTGGTTTGAACTATGTGGGAGATCTGGGACAGACTGAAAGAAAATTATTGAACACTCTGAGGCAGCTGGAAAATTTCACTTGCTTGCCATATGATATACTCCTCTTTGCTTTTAATTCAGATGTTTTGGACATTTGTTGACCTAGGACACGTTTATAAACATTCTGCTTTTACTCAATGAATTTCTTACCACATATAATTATATATACTTAGTATTTGAGATTAGCTTTGGGCAATTTTGTCACAATTTATCACTGGTCATCTACTTTCTCTGCCAAATATTTGTACACATTTCACCTTCCCTATCATACTGCCAACCTTATATGCTTAGGTAATAGTATATGTAAATGGCCATGGCAAGCAAAATATGGACGCCTCCTAGATGAATGCTAAAATAATCATTGTGGTTGGATGGTTCTTTTTTTTTTAAAATATAAATTTATTTATTTTAATTGGAGGTTAATTACTTTACAATATTGTATTGGTTTTGCCATACATCAACATGAATCTTCCACAGGTATACACGTGTTCCCATCCTGAACCCCCCTCCCTCCTCCCTCCCCATACCATCCCTCTGGGTCGTCTCAGTGCACCAGCCCCAGGCGCCCAGTATCATGCATCGAACCTGGACTGGCAATTTGTTTCATATATGATATTATACATGTTTCAATGCCATTCTTCCAAATCATCCCACCCTCTCCTTTGCCCTCAGAGTCCAAAAGACTGTTCTATACATCTGTGTCTCTTTTGCTGTCTTGCATACAGGGTTATCGTTACCATCTTTCTAAATTCCATATATATGTGTTAGTATACTGTATTGGTGTTTTTCTTTCTGGCTTACTTCACTCTGTATAATTGGCTCCAGTTTCATTCACCTCATTAGAACTGATTCATGTGTATTCTTTTTAATGGCTGCATAATACTCCATTGTGTATATGTACCACAGCTTTCTTATCCATTCATCTGCTGATGGATATCTAGGTTGCTTCCATGTCCTGGCTATTATAAACAGTGCTGTGATGAACATTGGGGTACATGTGTCTCTTTCAATTCTGCTTTCCTTGGTGTGTAAGCTCAGCAGTGGGATTGCTGGGTCATAAGGCAGTTCTATTTCCAGTTTTTTAAGGAATCTCCACACTGTTCTCCATAGTGGCTGTACTAGTTTGCATTCCCACCAACAGTGTAAGAGGGTTCCCTTTTCTCCACACCCTCTCCAGCATTTATTGCTTGTAGACTTTTGGATCGCAGCCATTCTGACTGGTGTGAGATGGTACCTCATTGTGGTTTTGATTTGCACATCTCTGATAATGAGTGATGTTGAGCATCTTTTCATGTGTTTGTTAGCCATCCATATGTCTTCTTTGAAGAAATGTCTATATAGTTCTTTGGCCCATTTTTTGACTGGGTCGTTTATTTTTCTGGAATTGAGCTGCATAAGTTGCTTGTATATTTTTGAGATTAATTGTTTGTCAGTTGCTTGATTTGCTATTATTTTCTCCCATTCTGAAGCTGTCTTTTCACCTTGCTTATAGTTTCCTTTGTTGTGCAGAAGCTTTTAATTTTAATTAGATCCCATTTGTTTATTTTTGCTTTTATTTCCAGTATTCTGAGAGGTGGGTCATAGAGGATCCTGCTGTGATTTATGTTGGAGAATGTTTTGCCTATGTTCTCCTCTAGGAGTTTTATAGTTTTTGGTCTTACATTTACATCTTTAATCCATTTTGAGTTTATTTTTGTGTATGGTGTTAGAGAGTGTTCTAGTTTGGTTCTTTTGTTTAAGAAAGAGGCTACCATCACACTGATACCAAAACCAGACAAAGATATGACAAAAGAGGAAAGTTACAGACCAATATCACTGATGAATATAGATGCAAAAATTCTCAACAAAATACTAGCAAACAAGCTCCAACAAAACTTTGTAAAAGTGTCACTCAGTCGTGTCTGACTCTTTGTGACCCCATGAGTGTAGCCCATCAGGCTCCTCTGTCCATGTGATTCTCTAGGCAAGAATATCGAGTGGGTTGCCATTACCTTCTTCAGGGGATCTTCCTGACCCAGGGATCAAATCCAGGTGTCCTTCATTGCAGGCAGATTCTTTACTGTCTGAGCTACCAGGAAAGCCCACAACAAACCATTAAAAGGATTATATATCATGATCAAGTCAGATTTGTTTCAAAGATGCAAGGATTTTTTAATACCTGCAAATCAATCAACATGATATACCACACTAACAAATTGAAGAATAAAAACTATATGATCATCTCAGAAAGGGCTTTTGATAAAGTTCAACAGCATTTATGATTTAAAAAAAAACTCTCTAGAAAGTGAGCACAGAGAGATCATACCTCAAGAAAATAAAGTCTATATATGACAAATCCATTGATAGCATTGGCTCAGTGGTGAAAGCTGAAGGTGTTTCCTCTAAGATCAGGAACAAGACACAGATACCTACTTTTATACAACATAGTTTTGAAAGTCCTAGTCACAGCAGTCAGAAAAGAAAAAGAAATAAAAAGAATCCAAATTGGAAAAGAAGTAAAACTGTCACTGTTTGCTGATTACATAACGCTATACATCAGTTCAGTTCAGTTCAGTCACTCAGTCGTGTCCGACTCTTTGCGACCCCATGAATCGCAGCACATCAGGCCTCCCTGTTCATCATCATCTCCTGGAGTTCACTCAGACTCAAGTCCATCAAGTCAGTGATGCCATCCAGCCATCTCATCCTGGGTCGTCCCCTTCTCCTCCTGTCCCCAATCCCTCCCAGCATCAGAGTCTTTTCCAATGAGTCAACTCTTTGCATGAGGTGGCCAAAGTACTGGAGTTTCAGCTTTAGAATCATTCCTTCCAAAGAAATCCCAGGGTTGATCTCCTTCAGAAGGGACTGGTTGGATCTCCTTGCAGTCCAAGGGACTCTCTAGAGTCTTCTCCAACACCACAGTTCAAAAGCACATAGTTCAACACTATACATAGAAAAGTCTAAAGCCCTAACCAGAAAACTACTAAAACTCATCATGAACTTGGTGAAGTTGCTGGATGAAAGATTAATATACAGAAATCTGTTGCATTTCTAGACAGTAACAACAAAGTATGAGAAAAATGAAGAAAATAGTACCACTTATTATTGCATCAAAATGCATTAAATACTTGGGAATAAACCTACCTAAAGAGGCAAAAGACCTGTTCCTGTACTCTGAAAACTGTAAGACACTGATGAAAGAAATTGAAGATGACACAAACAGATGGGAAGATATACCATGTTCTTGGACTGGAAGAATCAATATTGTTAAAATGACCATATTTTTCAAGGCAATCTACAGATTCAATTCAATCCCTATCAAATCACCAATGGCTTTTTCACAGAACTAGAACAAAAATTTAAAAAATTTGTATGGAAACACAAACGACTGAATAATCCAAGCAATCTTCAGAAAAAAAAAAAAAAAGAAGCTGGAGGAATCACACTCCCTGACCTCAGACTATACTACAAAGCTGCAGTAATCAAAACAATAAGGTATTGGCAGAAAACAGTAAAAGAGATCAGTATAACAGGATAGAAAGTCCATAAATAAACCCACTCACATATAATCAATCCGTTACAAAGGAGACGAGAATATACAATGGAGAAAGACAGTCTCCTCAATGAGTGGTGCTGGAAAAACTGGACAGCTACATGTAAAAGAATGAAATTAGAACATTTTCTAACACCATATACAAAAAGAAACTCAAAATGGATTAAAGACCTAAATGTTAGATCAGATACTATAAAATTCCTGGAGGAAAGCATGGGCAGAACACCCTTTGCCATAAATTGCAGCAATTTTTTGATCTGTCTCCAAAGTAAAGGAAACAAAAGCAAAAATAAACTGATGGGACCCAATCAAACTCAAAAGCTTTTGCACGGTATAGGAAATCATAGACAAAATGGAAAGACAGTCTACAGAGTGGGAGAAAATATTTGCAAATGATGAAACTGACAGGAGATTAATTTCCAAAACATACAAAAGCTCATACAACTTAATATCTGAAAACAAACAACCCCATAAAAAGTGAGCAGAAGATCTAAATAGACATTTCTCCAAAAAAGACATGTAGATGGCCAAGAGGCACAAGAAAAGGTGCTCAATATGCTAATTATTAGAGAAATGAAAATTAAAACTACAATGAAGTATCACCTCACACTTGTCAGAATGGCCATCATCTGAAGTGTCTACAAATAAATACTGGCTAAGGTTTGGAAAAAGGCACCCTCCTATGCTGTTGGCGGGAATATAACTTGGTGCAGCCACTATAGAGAACAGTACAGAGTTTCCTTTAAAAAACTAAATATGTATTAAACATATGATCCAGTGATCTCTGGGCATGTATCTGGAGAAAACTATAATTGAAAAAGATACATGCACCCTATTGTTCATTGCAGCACTATTTTCAATAGCCAAGACATGGAAGCAACCTAAATGTCCAGTGACAGATGAATAGATAAAGATTTGGTATACATATACAATGAAGTACTAGTAAGTTATAAAAAGAATGAAATATACCACTTGCAGCAACATAGATGGAACTAGAGATGATCATATTAAGTGAAGTAAGCCATACAGAGAAAGAGAAATATGCGATATCAATTATATGTGGAGTCTAAAAAAGTGAGTCAAGTCAACTTATTTATAAAACAGACCCATAGACATAGAAAACAAATTTATGGATACCAAAGAAGATAGCAGGGAGTGGAGTTTTGAGAGATAAATTAGAAGTTTGGGATTAACATACACACTATTATGTATAAGATAAACAGCAAGGACCTACTGTATAGCATAGAGAACTATATTCAATATCTTATAATCTATAATGGAAAAGAATATGATGTACATGTATGTATATATATTTATACACCTATCTAGCTATACATATACACATCTATCTATACACACACACACACACACACACACACACACATGTACATATATTTTGGGCATCCCTTGTGGCTCAGTGTAAAGAATCTGCCTGCCAATACAGGAGATGCAGGTTTGATCCCTGGATTGGGGAGATCCCCTAGAGAAGGAAATGGAAACCCACTCCAGCATACTTACCTGGCAAATTCCATGGACTGGGGAGCCTGGCGGGCTACAGCCCATGGGGTTGCAAAAGAGTTGCACATGATTTAGTGACCAAACAACAAAATATATATAACGTATATATGTATAACTGAATCACTTCTCCAGATACCTGATACTAACACAACATTGTGGACTAACTGTATTTCAACAAAGAAAAGTTTTAAAAAAAGAAAGCACATCAACAGACTCTTTACCACTCCAACCACAGTTCCTAGATTACAGTTGTTTTGCATAATCCAGAAAGAATAATTTGAATTTCTGCCTAGAGAGATATGGTGATGACAAGAAATGTAGGGATGGAAGAAGGAAGAAAATATAAGGCCTAGCAAGGTGGTAATATTAGGCTGGTAGGACATGTCAACTGATAAGTTTTTGTAGTGAAAGTCTGGTGTGGAAAGCATTCTTTGACTAGTGGGATTTTTTGGAAACGGAAGAAGAGAATAGTGATTATTGTCTGACAAAGAGTTGCAGAACCAAGAGGTCATCAAAGGAATCAAGACCAACAATAGAGCCAGGTAAAAACAAAGAGGCAGAGAACACATAGGTCTAAGATAAGGCAAAAGGTATTTGAGGATTGTAGAGGGCTTTAAAATTCCCTAACCTACCAATGTTTTTATACATGTGTACATGTATGTATCTACCTAACTACCTACCTATCTTTTAGTGAACTTGTGACTCTGGAATCAGAAGATCATATAAACCTTCAGACTGATGACATGCTGAAACTATTAGATGAAAGATTACTACCTTTATTTTCACAGAGGGAGTCATTTGCTTGCTTTTTCTACTCATCACTGCCTTAAGATGAGAAACCAAAATGAGAAAGATGGATCCTACCTTGCAAGTGGTTTTAATGAAAGTGCTAATGATAGACAAGGTTATAGCTAAAAAGAGCACTTCCCAATCCAGGTATCAAACCTGATACTCCCATGTTGCAGGCAGATTCTTTGCCATCTGAGCCACCAGAGAAGCCCTTGATACACCTTGCATACCAATTAATAAAAATAGTTAACCTTTACATATATAAGGGTATTTTCTAGATTTTGAAATAAGGACTATATTTGTTTTTTATCCTTTGGTATTTCAAAACTCACGGTAGTAGAAAATCATCATATAGAGATCTCCAAGACTCTTGATGGATTTTAGGGATGGGGTTTAAATAGATTTCTCTGGTTCCTTAGGTCTTTTCTTTAACCTCTTCCCCTTGCCCTTTCAAAAGTTCTTCACTATAGATTGAACGCTTTTAGACTGAAATTGGGGAAACTGTATGTGCATGGAGGTGGAAAACACACATTATTTCAAAAGAATGGAAGATGACAAAAGGTTACCTTGAACCTCAAAATTTCTCTCCTTGGCAAATGAGCTATAAAATGATTTTTTCAGTATAAGCCCAATTTAGCACAGTCCTAAATTTCAATGACTTCTGGATTTTTGAGGTCAAGAAGAATGGAAAAGTGGGTTCCCTGTGATTATCTCCTATAGAAATTCCATGTCTGTGATCCAAAAAGAATTTGAGGATATCAGCATGTTTTCTTTTAATCTTGACAAGGTGTCAAGAAACATACCAGTGATAAAATCAATTATAACATAACATACATACTAAGATTTTTTTGTTTTGTTTCTGGTCTGTTACTCATTTTTTCATCAAAGTTAGAATTGAACCAAGCTAATCTAGTTCTCATCAAGAAAGTTTATACTATGTTTGGGAGAAGTGGAAATCAGTAAGAGTAATAGACAGTTTTAAAAATATCACTCCAGTTGGTTTGGAATGTTTTTAGTAGGTTTTAAAAATTGACATGAGGTTAGTGGATTTTACACAATAGCTGAATAAGGAGCTGCATAGGAGTGACATTGAGGAGGAACTTCTGAATGAATGTCACATACTACCTTACATGAAAGTTGGAAAGCTCAGTAGGAACTAATTTCTTTAAACTAAGCGATTTTTATCTATTTAATGTCCTATGGCCACAACTTTTTATAACCCACTCTTTTTTAATTACTGAAACTACCTTCTTTGCTGGACCCGTAGAGGATGCCCGTTTCTTGCTATCTTTTCACCTACTATTAGTATCTTTTTCCTTAGTTTTAAATATCATTTTCATCATGTTAATGATTCTCTCACTGATATTCTCTGAGACCTTGTATCACTATGATTCCATTGCACTAGCCTGGAAAACATCAACCCTAGATGCATCTTGGTTTTTCTGGATAGTTCTTTGACATCTAAACACTCCTCAGAAGTGTGGCAGATTTTAAAATCACTATCTCCAGATTAATTTGGTCTGCCAAGATGTCCATAAATTCTCTGTTTTATCTGCTGCTGCCAAGTCGCGTCAGTCGTGTCCGACTCTGTGCGACCCCATAGACGGCAGCCTACCAGGCTCCTCTGTCCCTGGGATTCTCCAGGCAAGAACAGTGGAGTGGGTTGCCATCTCCTTCTCCAATGCATGAAAATGGAAAGTGAAAGTGAAGTCGCTCAGTCATGCCTGACTCTTAGTGACCTCATGGACTGCAGCCTACCAAGCTCCTCCGTCCGTGGGAGTTTCCAGGCAAGAGTACTGTAGTGGGGTGCCATTGCAAGGAAGATTAAAAAATATATTTTAACACTTGTCAACTTGCCTCAAAATTGATCTCTTCCCATCTTCCCTTTTTATAGCCTCAGCTATCTCGTCTCTTCACTGAAAAAAAATCCCTCAACTCCTGTTTACCTACTGTGAAATAATAGGAAAAAAAATTTATTAATCTCTGCTTCTAAGTTTCTGGCACAGAGCTCCTAAAATCCTTGTAATTTCCCAAGTGATAAGAGCACTAGGGGGCATCTTTTGTTCTAATATTTGGTCTTTGGCCTTGTTCCTGACACAAAGTTCCTACATCCCTTGGAATTTCCTGGGGAAATAGGAGTATGTTTTGTTCTGAAGCGGTGACTCTTGACTGGTTCATGTGTAACTTCAGGATGGGAGCTGGTGACCAGAAAGACCAAACCATGATTAGAAGCTTGGAACTTGCAAACCCATTCTCCACTCTCAGGGAATGGAAGAGGGGGCTGGAGATTGTGTTCATGATTGATCATACCTATATGATAAAGCTCCGATTAAAATACCCTAAAGTGTGGTGTTTGGAGAGTTTCTAAGTTGGTGAACACATCTATGTGTTGGGAGGTGGCACACCCTACCTACAAAGGGACAAAAGCATCTATGCTTAGGACCTACTCCTACTCCAGACCTTACTCCATGTATTTCTTCATCTGGCTGTTCATTTTTATTCTTTCTCATGTACTTTATTATGTAATCAACTAGCAAATGTGTTTTCCTGAGTTCTGTGACATGTTCTAGCAAATGATTGAACCAAGGAGAGGGTCTTAGTACCCTCTGCTTTGTAGCCAAGTTGGACAGATGTTGGAGGTAACCTAGGGACCTATTGCTTGTGATTGATGACCAGAGGCAGGGGCATGTGTGTGGAACTGAGCCTTTAACCTATATGGTCTTCATTAACTCTAGGTAATTAGTGTCAGAATTTCCTGGTATGGAAAACCTATAATTCTGCTGCTGTAAGTGTGGTAATGTTGTGGGTGTGATAGCAGTGTGATAGTTAAGGTAAACAGTGAGTTTTATTTTTTTACCCAATTACTAACTTACATGCACTGTACCCAGTATTTTCACTTGATGATGGATTATAAAGAAAAACATATTCCTTTCCATTGAAAGAGAACTCTTTTCTCTGTACTCTGAACTCCATCTCATCTCAGTTTCTTAGGGATCTCATTCTTGGATTATTTCTTCTTCTGTATGTACAATATTCTCTTCTTAACAGCACCTTTACATTAGATTAGAATTTTAATATACTCAATTCTGTACTGTCTCAAAATAATTATTTTCTTCTGCAACCGACTTTACAAATAGCAGTGAGAAGAAGAGAAGTGAAAAGCAAAGGAGAAAAGGAAAGATATACCCATTTGAGTGCAGAGTTCCAAAGAATAGCAAGGAGAGATAAGAAAGCTTTCCTCAGTGATCAATGCAAAGAAATAGAGGAAAACAATAGAATGGGAAAGACTAGAGATCTCTTCAAGAAAATTAAACATACCAAGGGAACATTTCATGGAAAGATGGGCACAATAAAGGACATAATTGGTATGAACCTAACAGAAGCAGAAGATATTAAGAAGAGGTGGCAAGAATACACAGAAGAACTGTACAAAAAAAAGATCGTCATGACCCAGATAATCACAATGGTGTGATCACCCACCCAGAGCCAGACATCGTGGATTGTGAAGTCAAATGGGCCTTAAGAAGCATCACTACGAACAAAGCTAGTGGAGGTGATGGAATTCCAGTTGAGGTATTTCAAATCCTAAAAGATGATGCTGTGAAAGTGCTGCACTCAATATGCTAGCAAATTTGGAAAAGTCAGCAGTGGCCACAGGACTGGAAAAGGTCAGTTTTCATTCCAATCCCAAAGAAAAGCAATGCCAAAGCATGTTCAAACTACCACACAATTGCAGTCATCTCACACACTAGCAAAGTAATGCTCAAAATTCTCCAAGCCAGCCTTCAATAGTACATGAGCCATAAACTTCCAGATGCTCAAGTTGAATTTAGAAAAGGCAGAGGAACCAGAGATCAAATTGCCAACATATGCTGGCAAGATGTTGGCAATCATCGAAAAAGCAAGAGAGTTCCAGAAAAACCTCTATTTCTGCTTTATTGACTATGCCAAAGCCTTTGAAACTGTGGAAAATTCTGAAAGGGATGTGAATACCAGACCACCTGACCTGCCTCTTGATAAACCTGTATGCAGGTCAGGAAGCATCAATTAGGCCTGGACATGGAACAACAGACTGGTTCCAAATGGGAAAAGGATTATGTCAAGGCTGTATATTGTCACCCTGCTTATTTAACTTCTATGCAGAGTACATCATGAGAAACACTGGACTGGATGAAGCACAAGCTGGAATCAAGATTGCTGGGAGAAATATCAATAACCTCAGATATGCAGATGACACCACCCTTATGGCAGAAAGTGAAGAAGAACTGAAGAGCCTCTCGATGAAAGCGAAAGAAGAGAGTGAAAAGTTGGCTTAAAGCTCACATTCATAGAATTAAGATCATGTCATCTGGTCCCATCACTTCAGGCCAAATAGATGGGGAAACAGTAGAAACAGTGTCAGACTTTATTTTTTGGGCTCCAAAATCACTCCAGATGGTGACTGCAGCCATGAAATTAAAAGATGCTTACTCCATGGAAGAAAAGTTATGACCAACTTAGACAGCATATTAAAAAGCAGACATTACTTGCCACAAACATCCGTCTAGTCAAGGCTATGGTTTTTCCAGTAGTCATGTATGAATGTGAGAGTTGGAGTATAAAGACTGCTGAGCACCAAAGAATTGATGCTTTTGAACTGTGGTGTTGGAGAAGACTCTTGAGAGTCCCTTGGACTGCAAGGAGATCCAACCAGTCCATCCTAAAGGAAATAGTCCTGAATATTAATTGGAAGGACTGATGCTGAAGCTGAAATTCTAATACTTTCGCCACCTGATGCAAAGAGCTGACTCATTGAAAAGACTTTGATACTGGGAAAGATTGAAGGCAGGAGGAGAAGGGGACTACAGAGGATGAGATGGTTGGATGGCATCACCAACTCAATGGACATGAGTTAGAGTAAACCCTGAGAGTTGGTGAGGGACAGTGAGTCCTGGTGTGCTGCTGTCCATGGGTCGCAAAGAGTCAGACATGACTGAGCGACTGAATGGAACTGAACTGCCCCAACCTTGTTTAGAGTTGACAGGTTACTTTTTTTTTTTTTCATATCAAGGATTCTTTATAGTACTCACTCTCTTTCTTTCTCCTTTATGCCCTCTTTGCCTTTATTTCTTTCTTTTTTTTTTTTTTTAGTTTTTTTTTTTTTAAATTTTAAAATCTTTAATTCTTACATGCATTCCCAAACATGAACCCCCCTCCCACCTCCCCTCCCCATAACATCTTTCTGGGTCATCCCCATGCACCAGCCCCAAGCATGCTGCATCCTGCGTCAGACATAGACTGGTGATTCAATTCACATGATAGTATACATGTTAGAATGTCATTCTCCCAAATCATCCCACCCTCTCCCTCTCCCTCTGAGTCCAAAAGTCCGTTATACACATCTGTGTCTCTTTCCCTGTCTTGCATACAGGGTCGTCATTGCCATCTTCCTAAATTCCATATATATGTGTTAGTATACTGTATTGGTGTTTTTCTTTCTGGCTTACTTCACTCAGTATAATCGGCTCCAGTTTCATCCATCTCATCAGAACTGATTCAAATGAATTCTTTTTAACGGCTGAGTAATACTCCATTGTGTATATGTACCACAGCTTTCTTATCCATTCATCGGCTGATGGACATCTAAGTTGTTTCCATGTCCTGGCTATTATAAACAGTGCTGCGATGAACATTGGGGTACATGTGTCTCTTTCAATTCTGGTTTCCTCGGTGTGTATGCCCAGAAGTGGGATTGCTGGGTCATAAGGTAGTTCTATTTGCAATTTTTAAGGAATCTCCACACTGTTTTCCATAGTGGCTGTACTAGTTTGCATTCCCACCAACAGTGTAGGAGGGTTCCTTTTCTCCACACCCTCGCCAGCATTTATTGCTTGCAGATTTTTGGATCGCAGCCATTCTGACTGGTGTGAAGTGGTACCTCATTGTGGTTTTGATTTGCATTTCTCTAATAATGAGTGATGTTGAGCATCTTTTCATGTGTTTGTTAGCCATCCGTATGTCTTCTTTGGAGAAATGTCTATTTAGTTCTTTGGCCCATTTTTTGATTGGGTCGTTTATTTTTCTGGAGTTGAGCTGCAGAAGTTGCTTGTATATTTTTGAGATTAGTTGTTTGTCAGTTGCTTCATTTGCTATTATTTTCTCCCATTCAGAAGGCTGTCTTTTCACCTTGCTTCTAGTTTCCTTTGTTGTGCAGAAGCTTTTAATTTTAATTAGATCCCATTTGTTTATTTTTGCTTTTATTTCCAGAATTCTGGGAGGTGGATCATAGAGGATCCTGCTGTGATTTATGTCTGAGAGTGTTTTGCCTATGTTCTAATACTGTCAGTCAGCTTTGTTGCAGTAACAAAGAACCCTCAAATCTCAGTGGTATAACAACAGACATTTATTGTTACAAATCAGCTCCTGGTGGTTTTCTGCTATGGCTCTTTCCCATGTGTTATTATTCTGGGCCTCATTCTGAAGGAGAAACCCTTTGGGAAGTGCCTTTTTCACAGCAGAGCGCAAACGGTTAACAGTGGTGAAAACACCTGATGCTCTTTAAGCAATACTTGGAGCTGGCTGAGCTCTAATGCACGAGCATTTATAATTATTGGAGACATTCACCTTTTGTATGATGCTGTAAACCAAGAGATGCATAAAACCATTTGCGTGGAGTTCAAGTCAAGTCAATAATGAGAATAAAAATTTAGGCATATAGATTATTCTGTCAGTGCTGAGCACCAGATCCCAAGAGACAGAGGTGCACTCTAACACATTTATTTTTTGTGTGTTCCTAATATGTGAAACTCAGAGGGGGACTCTTTTGTCTGAGCCTTACAGTGGTTTTCACTTGGATATTCTGTATTAACATTTAACCTAACTCAACATGAATGAATTTTTGGTTTCAGATCTGATCCTTCTCTGGGGGAATGAGGGTAGAGATAATGTTCTTTCTCTTAGGCTATTCATTTTGGCAATTTGAACTAGGAAAGTTTATACTTTTGCCTCTTATGCTTTTGCAGCATGTGCCTATCACTAGCTTATTTATGCATCCATCTCCTATTCATCAACTAGGTCTCTAGTTAGACGTTACCTTTCTATGGAACCTACGTGATTACCACACACAGAGTTTTGTAGGCCTTTCCTTGTTCCTACTGAAATCCTATTACATAATTAAGATGATGAAAAGATTTAATTATGCTATTTTATACAATTTGTGGCACAGGCCCGAGTGCTATGTATATGTTTGTTTTTGTCACAAAGTCATGCCTACTCTTTTGCGACCTTATGGACTGTTGCCCACCAGGGTCCTTTGTCCATGGGCTTCTCCAGGCAAGAATACTGGAGTGATTTGCCATTTCCTTCTCTAGGGGATCTTCCTGACCCAGGGATTGAACCCACGTCTCTTGCATCTCCTGCATTGCCAAGTGAATTCTTTGCCACGAGGTCTACCTGGGAAGCCACATACATGGATATATTAATATATACCTATATCCATGTGATTCATATGTTGCCTCTATATATATAATATAGGCTATCAATATACATTTACTAAATAAATAAAAATGTTCTTTTCAAACACATTTTTCCTAAACATTAAGAGATAATCTTTGTTAAATTTGAAATTTTTCTACAGTAGACAATCATGGTCCAAAATAAGAAATTTCAATTTTTAATGTATCTTTCTTGTCAAAATAATTGGTTTTGAGTGAGAAAACTTATGTTAATATATAAAGCACACACATGCTTGAAAATTTCAGATTCTTCTCCAACTATTCAAAGATATTAGAGATATATTCCTAGGCTATGTCTGACTCTGCCATTCTTTTCCATGTGAATTACCTGAAGTGGTGAACATTTAGGAGGATTGGTGAGTCTTAACAAGACTTATAATATGTTGCTTCTATTCTTTTATATTACTTTGGGTTCCCAACAAGTTTTATCTGAAACATTGCATTTGTTTCTTAAACTGTTTACTTACCTCCAGTCTCCCTTCTTTCCCCTACATTCTTTAGGATGATTTGTTAAAAATATAAATCTAGTTTTTTTTTTAGCTAAAAACAATAACTTTGTATTTCCTATATTCATTATAGACACCTCCATTTTCTTCATTCTTCATCCCCGTTCAATCATCGAGCTTTATAGATTGAACTTCCATATCATCTATCATATCTAATCTTTTCATTTTATTCCTAGAGCTACTGGTAATTAAAGCATCTATCATATTGTGCCTGAATTACCAGAGGAGTTTCAAAATTAGTCTCTCCTCTTTGAGTTTTGTATTTCTCTAACACAGTCTCTGCTGCCAAATTGATTTTTTGGAAATTGAAATCAGATCATATCAGACACAGGCTAAACTCTGTCATAATATTAGCACACAAGAGCTCTGCCTTTATCTTCTGATTTTTCTTTTTTCATGTTAACAACACAGACCTTTCCATATGGAAAACCCTTGTGTATCATCCTTCTGTAAAATTATTTCAACACTGAGTTTGATCAGCCTTGTCTGTGAAGTCTTTTCTGTACATTTTGCTACCTCCAGTAGATAACTCACTATTCCATTCCATTCTTGGTGCTCTTTTTTTATTTTGTTAATATTTCTTTAATGATCATTGTAAGACTCAATTTGCCTTAATACACATGCCTATACTAAGTATAGTCATGCATTTTCTTATTTAATCTTTATTACATCTCAGAATGGAGTTATATTCTCTGTTTTATATATTTATTATTTTACATATATATTTATTAATCATCTATTACATCAAGTATTTTCATAATACATTGGAATTTACACTGTTAGAAAGGCATATTTCCTATAATAGAATCTTTGAAAACTGGGGCCCCAAATATGTAAGTAACCAAATGATGCACAGTTGCAGATGCCAGTAGGTTCAGTTCTAGATGACATGTACTTGTAATTTTGTCACTAGTACTTTGTACAATATCTCACCCATTCCAGGGGAGTAAGTTACATAGTGAAATTTTCTTACTTTTTAAATGTTACTACCTTATATGAGCCCAGCTCATTTACTCTTGAAACTCCCTGGAATATGTTATGCATACTCCAGCATGAAAACATTTTGAAAAATGTACCAAGTTATAGATATTGAAACTACTACTATGACATTTGGATATTTAATTTTCCATTTGCTTTATAGTTGCATATATATATTTATGAAAAATTAACTGTAATAGGAAACAGAATATGAAATATGCTTGAACTGTTATATTAATTAATATTCATTGATAAATTCCTATTAGGTCTTTATTATGGCTACTAAGTACCCTTGAACTTTCAGTATAGTGGGAAGCATGGGTAAATAAATAGACAATTATAATATAGTGTGATGTGTTACAACTGAAACATAGTTGGTTGAATTTCTACTTAAATATAGTTTAATGAGGAAAGATTTGGGGAGGAGATAATGTTCAAATTTAGACTTAATGTGTGTGTAGGAGTTGGCCTGACAAATGGTGATGTGTAGATAATTTCCCAAGAGAGGAGAAACATCCTGAGGAAAGTACTTTGAGAAGATAGTCATGTCCTTCAGTAATGTCCAACTGTGACCCTGTGGGCTGTAGACTGCCAGGCTTTCCCGTCCATGGGTTTATCCAGGCAAGAATACTAGAGTGGGTTGCCATGCCCTCCTTTAGGGGATCTTCCTGGCCCAGGAATCAAACCTGTGTCTTTTACATCAGGCAATGGCACCCCACTCCAGTACTCTTGCCTGGGAAATCCCATGGATGGAGGAGCCTGGTGGGCTGCAGTCCATGGGGTCACGAAGAGTCGGACATGACTGAGCGACTTCACTTTCACTCTTCACTTTCATGCATTGGAGAAGGAAATGGCAACCCACTCCAGTGTTCTTGCCTGGAGAATCCCAGGGAGGGTGGAGCCTGGTGGGCTGCTGTCTATGGGGTCGCACAGAGTTGGACACAACGGGAGCGACTTAGCAGCAGCAGCAGCAGCACTGGAAGGTGGGTTCTTTACCACTAGTGCCACCTGGGAGGCCCAAGTGGTGAGTAGGAAACTTCAAATTTATCATGCAGTCTGTAAGAAACTTTAGAAATGATCAAGTCTAATAGAAACAAGGTTAATGAAATACTGTATGCAAGCTGCATGGTAACCTCCAAAGAATAATCTGTAGTAGATTCATGAACAATTATTATAAAGAAGTCAAAACATACAGCCTCACATATCATAAAATCAGAAAGGAAGACAGTCATGGAGGAATAGAAAAGAACCAAAAAACAGTCAGAAAACAATTAAGAAAATGGCAATAATTACTGTAAGCATAAGTGAATTACATTCTCATATCAGAAGATATAGGATAGCTGAATATATTACAAAGAAACCCCCCAAATCCAATGAGACACTTCCTGTAAAGTGTCATTAAATAATGATAAAGGAGTAAATTTTTCAGGAAGATACAACAATTGTAAATATTGTAGGCACCCAACTTCGGAGCACCAAAATACATAAAACAACAACTAACAGAACTAAAAAGAGGGATAAACAGTTTTATGTCTGTCTATCTATTTATCTATCATCTATTTATCCATCATCTCTCCATCATCTACCTATTTATTTACTTTTGACTGGAGTCCTCAGAGTCTCTCTTGTACTTGAGTAGTTGAGATTAGCCAAGGACTTGGGAAGTTTCACTTTGAAGTTCTCTTAGGTTTTCTAGTTGAGTTTTCATCCTATCTTTTATCCCTAGACTCTGTTCTCTGCCATCATAAGCCATGCTGCTAAATCTATTCTTTTTCCATCTCTGTAGCCATGGAGGTTGAAGAATACCTTGGGTAAGAGCAGCATGCTTGGAGCTGGTGTATGGGGATGACCCAGAGAGATGTTATGGGGAGGGGAGGTGGGAGGGGGGTTCATGTTTGGGAACGCATGTAAGAATTAAAGATTTTAAAATTTAAAAAAAAAAAAACTAAAAAAAAAAAAAAACCTAAATGTAAAAAAAAAAAAAAAAAAAGAATGTTATTTCAGTTCTTTGTTCTTCCTTTTGCGGTTTTCAAGAGTCAACTTTTCTGGTTCTATACATTGGGATCCTTATGGTGACTTTGAGTGTATTATTATCATAAGTTTTTTAAATTAAAGAAATTTTTATCAAGGTTTAGTTGATTTACATTTCACTCATTTCTGCTATATAGTTTCTTTACCATATTTATATTTTCAGTAGGCATTATTCTTCAGATATTTTTTCATAGGTGTCAATTAAAACAATAAAACAGGTTCATAAATTTTCATCCTGATGTGAACTTATTTTATCTCTCTAGGTGAAAAAAATTATTTTCATCATTTTAACATATAGAATTGGTAGAAATAATTTTGAACGTTTTCTGTTTGTTTTCACTCTCTCAAAATCTGCTTTAAGTTCTGTTTTTCAGTTCATTAATTTATATGGTAGATTAGTGCCTTCAGACTTTCTAAAAGTGACACACTAAACAAAGGCTGAAATATTCAATTTTAAGAAGAAGATTCAATGAATGCAAAGTTATTCTCTAAAGTGAGTCAGAATCTATCAGTATATCTATGTAATATGCCTGCCTAGACACTATATTAACACAATAAGGAATAAGTATAAGGTATTTCAGTGTTAAGAGTTAAGTTCATCAGTTGTTCCCTCAAAAAAATGTTTGACTCTCAATACAACTGCCTGAACATAGAATTCTGAACATATTCTCTGAACATAGAATTCTGGCACAAATAAATACCTAAACTCTGAATACTCACTTATATTTTATGTCACAATCATAGTGAACATTTATGGAGGAAAAGCAGATTAAGAAAAATTCCAAAAGTATGTATTTCAACAGGGATTATATCTCTGAGATTTTGCTAGGATTTATCAGACCAATTTTCCAAGCTGTTTTATTTTTCTGCATTCATTTGCATTCACATACTTTATATTCCTAAACAGGATATATTAGACAAACTAAGGAATACTTCTACATATTTATTTTTCATTATGATTGATTATTATTGTGACTCAAGATGACTTTTTTCCTTATGATTATGTTTTTGAATCAAAATAACACTTCCCAAACTTTTTATTTGCCATAGAGATATGTGGATTATTAAATGTTTTACTTTTCCACAGTTTATTGTGATCCACACAGTCAAAGGGTTTGGCACAGTCAACAAAGCAGAAATAGATGTTTTTCTGGAACTCTCTTGCTTTTTCCATGATCCAGCAGATGTTGGCAATTTGATCTCTGGTTCCTTTGCCTTTTCTAAATCCAGCTTGAACATCTGGAAGTTCATGGTTCACATGTTGCTGAAGCCTGGCTTGGAGAATTTTGAGCATTACTTTACTAGCGTGTGAGATGAGTACAATTGTGTGGTAGTTTGAACATGCTTTGGCATTACCTTTCTTTGGAATTGGAATGAAAACTGACCTTTTCCAGTCCTGTGGCCACTGCTAAGCTTTCCAAACTTGCTGGAATATTGAGTGCAGCACTTTCACAGCATCATCTTCCAGGATTTGAAATAGCTCAACTGGAATTTCATCACCTCCACTAGCTTTGACTGTGTGGATCACAATAAACTGTGGAAAATTCTGAAAGAGATGGGAATACCAGACCACCTGACCTGTCTCTTGAGAAACCTGTATGCAGGTCAGGAAGCAACAGTTAGAACTGGACATGGAACAACAGACTGGTTCCAAATAGGAAAAGGAGTACGTCAAGGCTGTATATTGTCATCCTGCTTATTTAACTTATATGCAGAGTATGTCATGAGAAACGCTGGACTGGAAGAAACACAAGCTGGAATCAAGATTGCCGGGAGAAATATTAATAACCTCAGATATGCAGATGACACCACCCTTATGGCAGAAAGTGAAGAGGAACTAAAAAGCCTCTTGATGAAAATGAAAGAGGAGAGTGAAAAAGTTGGCTTAAAGCTCAACATTCAGAAAACGAAGATCATGGCATCCGGTCCCATCACTTCATGGGAAATAGATGGGGAAACAGTAGAAACAGTGTCAGACTTTATCTTTTTGGGCTCCAAAACCACTGCAGATGGTGACTGGAGCCATGAAATTAAAAGACGCTTACTCCTTGGAAGAAAAGTTATGATCAACCTAGATAGCATATTGAAAAACAGAGACATTACTTTGCCAACAAAGATCCATTTAGTCAAGGCTATGGTTTTTCCTGTGATCATGTATGGATGTGAGAGTTGGACTGTGAAGAAAGCTGAGCGCCCAAGAATTGATGCTTTTGAACTGTGGTGTTGGAGAAGACTCTTGAGAGTCCCTTGGACTGCAAGGAGATCCAACCAGTCCATTCTAAAGGAGATCAGCCTTGGGTGTTCTTTGGAAGGAATGATGCTAAAGCTGAAACTCCAGTACTTTGGCCACCTCATGTGAAGAGTTGACTCATTGGAAAAGACTCTGATGCTGGGAGGGATTGGGGGCAGGAGGAAAAGGGGACGACATAGGATGAGATGGCTGGATGGCATCACCAACTCGATGGATGTGAGTTTGAGTGAACTCCAGGAGATGGTGATGGACAGGCAGGCCTGGCGTGCTGCGATTCATGGGGTCACAAAGAGTCGGACATGACTGAGCAACTGAACTGAACTGAACTGAAATGTTTTACTTTACATATCTCTGAATACAGAGTATGTGGAAGAATGTAATATGATGAAATGTTAGCAATTTAGAGGATTAGAAAAATCAAACTATTAAGAAACAGCTTTATAGTAAATGGAAATCATTTGTATTTCCAATAGGAATAGTAGTATCTGTTAATTTTGAGGTCTCACTTTAGACTTCAAAAGCAATATGTTGATGAATTTTCATGGCCAATATAATCTAAATTTATATATTTTAATCCAAGCCTTTATATTTAGGAAATGTTTTAATAACTGGTTGTGACTTATGTAGATATATGTATTAATGAAGCTATTTTTATATATCTCTATATATAACATATACATATATATCTGAATGTATTATATATTCATATATCTCTGAATATGTATTGATACATATATATGAATATGATATGAATATATGAATATATCTCTGAATTATATTTTTTCATATTTCTTAGTTTATTAATTATCTGGATATTAGACTATGATTTGTTCAATCATTTAACAAATGCTTACTATAAGATATTATTAGCTGCTGAAGAGAAAATAGGAGTGATTCAGATTAAACTCTTCCCATGATGAATTTATGTTTTAGTAAGGAAATAGTATAAGTGTGTGTGTTTGTGCTCAGTTGCTCAGTCATGTCTGACTCTTTGCAACCCCATGGACTGCAGCCAGCTAGGCTCCTTTGTCTATGGACTTTTGCAGGCAAGAATACTGGAGTGGGTTGCCATTTACTTTTCCAGGGGATCTTCCTGACCCAGGGATGGAATCCCCTGCATTGGAGGCTGATTCTTTACCATAGCACCACCCAGGGAAGCCCCAGTATGAATGGATAGTGAGCCGTAATATGAGGTCAAAAGTGAAAGAGCCATAAGTGAGTTATGACTGTAAATTTCAGACAAGGAAGAAGTTATATCTGGCTAAGGATGATTAGAAATAGCTTCATGGAGAAAGTAGCATGCAAAGGCACATGAAGGTAAGATTTGGATATGTAGAAATGGGAGGGAGAGATTTCATAAATAGCAGAGAACTTTAGCAAAGACATGGAACTAGAAAAAGTTAAGGTGGTATGGGAGGGTGGTGTGCTAGGTGGTAAACGAGGTACCTAAAGGCAAATAAGGTGCCTGGAGGGCTACAGTCCATTGGGTGGCAAAGCACCAGACACAGCTGGGCTACCGACACACACATACAAGGCGAATAAACTCTATAATAGTTTAATTACTTATTCCTCAATAGCTTTTAAAATTAATTCATTTATTTTAATTGGAGGCTAATTACTTTACAATATTGTAGTGGTTTTTTCATCCATCAACATGAATCTGTCATGGATATACATGTGTCCCACCATCCTGCACCTGCCTCCCACCTCCTTTCCTCCTCATCCCTCTGGGCTGTCCCAGAGCACCAGCTTTGAGTGCCCTGCTTCATGCATTGAACTTGCACTGGTCATCCATTTTACATATGGTAATACGTATCTTTCAATGCTATTCTCTCATATCATCCCACCCTCACCTTCTCCCACAGAGTCCAAATGTCTGTTCTTTACATCTGTATCTCTTTTGCTATCTTGCATATAGGGTCGTTGTTACTGTCTTTTTAAATTCCATATATATGCATTAATATACTGTATTTGTGTTTCTTTTTTTGGCTTCACTTATCTAAAGTGAAGGCTCCAGTTTCATTCACTTCATTAGAACTGACTCAAATGTATTCTTTTTTATAGCTGAGTACTATTCCATTGTCTAAATGTACCACAATTTTCTTATCCATTCACCTGCTGATGGACATCTAGGTTGCTTCCATGTCCTAGCTATTATAAACAGTGCTACAGTGAACATTGGGGTACACGTGTCTCTTTCAATTCTGTTTTTTTCAGTGTGTATGCCCAGCAGAGGGATTGCTGAGTCATATGCAGTTCTAATTCCAGGTTTTTTAGGGAATCTCCACACTGTTCTCCACTGTGGCTGTACTAGTTTGCATTCCCACCAACAGTGTAAGAGGGTTCTGTTTTCTCCTCACCCTCTCCAGCATTTATTGTTTGTAGACTTTTTGATGGCAGCCATTCTGACTGGGGTGAGATGGTACCTCATTGTGGTTTTGATTTGCATTTTTCTTATAATGAGTGATGTTGAGCATCTTTTCATGTGTTTGTTAGCCATCTGTATGTCTTCTTTGGAGAAATAAATATCATTTATATATATCATATATACAAATAAATTCAGAGATATATGAATATATATCTGAATTATCTTATTCCCCTCCATTTAGCCACATCTGCTATCTAAATGAAATATCCAGTTGTAGCTTTTTATAAATTCTAAAATTTTAAGCAGGAAGTGTAAGCTGTGTTTTGAAGGAGACTTTTTTGAGTAACTTAATCTTCACTCTTAATCAACCCTGGGATTTCTTTGGAAGGAATGATGCTAAAGGTGAAGCTCCAGTACTTTGGACACCTCATGCAACGAGTTGACTCACTGGAAAAGACTCTGATGCTGGGAGAGATTGGGGGCAGGAGGAGAAGGGGATGACCCAGGATGAGATGGCTGGATGGCATCACGGACTCGATGAATGTGAGTCTGAGTGAACTCTGGGAGATGGTAATGGACAGGGAGGCCTGGCGTGCTGTGATTCATGGGTTGCAAAGAGTCGGACACGACTGAGCGACTGAACTGAACTGAACTGAATCTTCACTCTGCTTTTTGGCGAGTGTGCCAAAAAATCTGATAAAAGCAATACTTCGCCAATAGCTAAGAATAATCCAGATAGTTTTTTAAATATTAGAAAGAAAAAAATGTTTATTTTATTCCTCAGTTAATTGATATACCTACATTCACATTATAATAAACACAAATATGCTTTTACTGAAGATGATACATTAAAAATGATCAAAACATTGAACAAATAAAGAAAATAAATGCAGAGAAAAGCAGAAAATTACAGCTTTTCCTGGGTTTACAATGGGATTACCTCCCAACAAACCCATCATAAACTGAAAATATCATTAAGTTGAAAATGCATTTAATACATCTAACCTACTAAATAGCATAACTTAGTCTAGCCTACCTTCAAACATGCTCAGAACACTTGCATTAGCTTTTGTGGTGGTGGTTGTTTTAGTAGCTAAATGTCTGACACTTTTGTAACCCCATGGACTATAGCTCACCAGGCTCCTCTGTCCATGGAATTTCCCAAGCAAGAATTCTGGAGTGGGTTTCCATTTTCTTCTCCAGGGAATCTTCCTGACCCAGGGATTGAACCCAGGCCTCCTGCATTGGCAGGTGGATTCTTTACCACTGAGCCACCAGAAAAGCCCTACATTAACTTACAGTTGGGCAAACTCATCGAACACAAACCTGTTTTATAGTAAAGTATTAAATGCTTCATGTAATTTATTGAGTACTGTATTGAAAGTGAAAAACAGAGTGATTGTATGGGTACATAATGGTTGTAAGTATATTGGGTGTTTACTTTCATAATCTTGGTGCTCACTGGTAGCTATGGTTTTGCTACTGCTGCCTAGCATTGTAAGAGGGTATCGTACCATATGTCAGCCTGGGAAAAGATCAAACTTCAAAATGTGAAGTACGTTTTCTACAGATTAAGTATAGCTTTCACATCATCATAAAATCATAAAGTTGTAATTTGAACCATCCTGAATAAGAATGTATACCAAAAATTCAATGAAGAAAACTCTAGGATATAATGAGCAAATTTAGCTTTTTTTTTTTAATTGATTAATTTTTTACTGAAGGATAATTGCTTTACAGAATTTTGCTGTTTTCTGAAAACCTCAACAGGAATCAGCCATAGGTATACATATATCCCTTCTGTTTTGAAACTCCCTCCTATCTCCCTCCCCATCCCCCAGAAATCCCACTCCTAGGCATATACCCTGAGGAAACCAAAACTAAAAGAGACACATGTATCCCATTGTTTACTGCTGCATTATTTACAATAGCTAGAACATGGAAGCAACCTAGATGTCCATCGATAAATGAATGGATAAAGAAGTTGTGGTATATATACACAATGGACTATTTCTCAGCCATAGTTCAGTTTTATAATAACAAGGAAAGATGGAAATGTAGCATTTGTAATGGGAAGTATGCATACCAACAAATTGAAAGAAAAAAATTTTTGATTGTATATAGTAAAAAAAAAATAATTGTTTAAAATTTTTGAAAGGAAACCAAAACAAAAAGCTTATTGGCTTTGAAAGAGTTACCTGCAAAGGCTAAGGTACCTGCAATATCTAAGATATTGTACATTTAAAAAAATATTGTATATCTTTAATTTTAACATGAGTAGTTTTCCATTTAAGAATCATTTTAGAAAATAATATGGCCATATTATAATCTTTGAATTTTAGTATGTCTTAATTTCAAAATCTCATATGACTGTCAAATGACTAGAGGAAATGCCTATTATGTGATGCTTATTTTTTTTAAGAATACAAAATTTGCAAAATGTGTCATTAGAAAAGACAAAGTGTTACTTGTTTTTAAAACTAACCAGTGAAGAAAAAAATAGGTCCTCACATATAAGGATGATATGTGAGAGTAAGCTATTCTTTATTATACGTTATAATAAATCATGGGACACTAAAATGTAAACCAATTAATGTATTGGTGTATTAGAGTTTGTACAGTTTTACCTTTCCCAGGGAATACCAATATAAATTTTAAAGTGTGTGTAGTTTCAATGCCATTCTCCCAAACCAATACAGTATTGTAAAGTAAAATAAGGTAAAATAAAAAAAAAATAAAAAAACTGAGTATAGTAATTTACTCTTCCATTGAATGTATTTGATACCATTTGATACCTCCACATCCTTACCTATATATGTGATATTGTCACTCTTTACCTTTTTTTTTGTCAATCTGATGCTTGTGAAATGCCATCAAATTGGTTTAAATTTGCATTATTAGTATGATTAATGTAGTTGAACAGTTATCTTTAAGACATTCGTATTTTCATTTCTACAACCATTCGTCATGTTATATCTTCATTTTTCTTTCAGGTTGTTTGCCTTTCTCTAATTTATTAAGAATCTTATGTATATTCTAGCTGCAAATATTTTGATAGTACTATATATATATGGCATATATGTTCTCCAAGTATCTCTTTTGTCTTTCAGTGTCGTAATATAATTTTTGATTGACAGGGATAATTTTTAACACAGTAAAAAACTCTGTTCTCTTTAATCTTTCAATTTCTTCAAATATTAAGATTCTAAGATCAGAAAGATATTGTTATATATTATCTTTTAAAAGTTTTATATTTTTGTATTTCACATTTATTTCTTTGGTTCTTGGTATGATATAAGGAAATCTTTTTTTTTTCTCTTCAGTTCAGTTCAGTTGCTCAGTCGTGTCCGACTCTTTGCGACCCCATGAATCGCATCACGCCAGGCTTCCCTGTCCGTCACCAACTCCCGGAGTTCACTCAGACTCACGTCCATCTAGTCCATGATGCCATCCAGCCATCTCATCTTCTGTCATCCCCTTCTCCTCCTGCCCCCATTCCCTCCCAGCATCAGAGTCTTTTCCAGTGAGTCAACTCTTTGCATGAGGTGGCCAAAGTACTGGAGTTTCAGCTTTAGCATCAGTCCTTCCAAAGAAATCCCAGGGCTGATCTTCAGAATGGACTGGTTGGATCTCTTTGCAGTCCAAGGGACTCTCAATAGTCTTCTCCAACACCACAGTTCAGATACATAAATTCTTTGGCGCTCAGCCTTCTTCACAGTCCAACTCTCACATCCATACGTGACTACTGGAAAAACCATAGCCTTGACTAGATGGACCTTAGTTGGCAAAGTAATGTCTCTGCTTTTGAATATACTATCTAGGTTGCTCATAACTTTTCTTCCAAGGAGTAAGCGTCTTTTAATTTCATGGCTGCAATCACCATCTGCAGTGATTTTGGAGCCCAGAAAAATAAAGTCTGACACTGTTTTCACTGTTTCCCCATCTATTTCCCATGAAGTGATGGGACCAGATGCCATGATCTTCGTTTTCTGAATGTTGAGCTTTAAGCCAACTTTTTCACTCTCCTCTTCCACTTTCATCAAGAGGCTTTTAGTTCCTCTTCACTTTCTGCCATAAGGGTGGTGTCATCTGCATATCTGAGGTGATTGATATTTCTCCCAGCAATCTTGATTCTCTTGATAGTAAATATCTTAGATCTATTTATGGAAGAGTCAGTCATTTCTCCATTAATCTGCAGTGGAATAAATCAAGTGTCCAGTTACATATGGATCCATTTCTGGGCTTTCTATTTGATTCCATAATAAATCCTGATATCTAGTAGTAAAATTTCGTATTATTTTTCTCTTTTAAGAATATCTGTTGGTTGTTACTAGAATTTTGCAGTTGACTGTGAATTTTATTATCAGCTTCACAATTGTATAATGAAATCCTTTTGACTGAAATTGATTAAATTGTAGTTCAACTTGACATTTTTAGAAAACTGAGTCCTGAATTCTACAGATATGGAAATTTTCATTTATTCATGCCCATTTTAATATATTTCAGCATATTTTAAGGTTCCTCCACAGAATATTTACAATTTTTATTAGATTTATTTTCAAGTACTTTGAATTTCTGATTATATATATTGATATACATATAGAGAAACACTATGCTTTTATTATAAATGTTGTCTTTTCATTGTAAAAAATACCATACTGAAATTATCAAAGTATAAGTCTCTTAAAGAATAATTTAAAATGAAGCATCTTTACTACTACCATAATAAGAAAGAGAATATGTCACTTTCTTAAAAAAAAAACTGTCTCTTAAAAAACTCCCTTTATTTCCCTCCCTGATTAAAGGCTTAGAGATCTCTTCAAGAAAATTAGAGATACCAAGGGAAATTTTTATGCAAAGATGGGCACAATAAAGGACAGAAATGTCATGGACCTAACAGAAGCAGAAGATATTAAGAAGAGGTGACAAGAATACACAGAACTATACAAAAAAGATCTTCATGACCCAGATAATCACGATGGTATGATCACTCACCTAGAGCCAGACATCTTGGAATGCAAGGTCAGGTGGGCATTAGGAAGCATTCCTATGAACAAAGCTAGTGGAGGTGATGGAATTCAGCTGAGCTATTTCAAATCCTAAAAGACGATGCTGTGAAAGTGCTGCACTCAGTATGCCAGCAAATTTGGAAAACTCAACAGTGGCCACAGGACTGGAAAAGGTCAGTTTTCATTCCAATCACAAAGAAAGTCAACGCCAAAGAATGCTCAGACTACCACACAATTGCACTCATCTCACATGCTAGTAAAGTAACGCTCAAAATTCTCCAAGCCAGACTTCAACAGTACATGAACTGTGAACTTTCAGATGTGCAAACTGGATTTAGAAAAGACAAAGGAACCAGAGATCAAATTGCAAACATCTGTTGGATCATCAAAAATCAAGAGTTCCAGAAAAACATTTATTTCTGCTTTATTGGCTATGCCAAAGCCTTTGACTGTCTGGATCACAACAAACTGTGCACAATTCTTCAAAAGATGGGACTACCAGACCACCTGACCTGCCTCTTGAGAAGTCTGTATGCAGGTCAATAGGCATCAGTTAGAACTGGGCATAGAACTACAGACTGGTTCCAAATCGGGAAAGGAGTATGTCAAGGCTGTATATTGCCACACTGCTTATTTATCTTATATGCACAGTACATCATGTGAACTGCTGGGTTGGATGAAGCACAAGCTGGAATCAAGATTGCCAGGAGAAATATCAATAACTTCAGATATGCAGATGACTTTACCCTTATTGCAGAAAGCAAAGAGGAACTACAGAGCCTCTTGAAAGTAAAAGAGGAGTGTGAAAAAGTTGGCTTAAAACTCAACACTCAGAAAACTAAGATTATGGCATCTGGTCCCATCACTTCATACCAAATAGATGGGAAAACAATGGAAAGAGTGACAGACTTTATTTTTCTGGGGGCTCCAAAATCACTGCAGATGGTGACTGCAGCCATGAAATTAAAAGATGTTTACTCTTTGGAAGAAAAGTTATGACCAACCTAGATAGCATATTAAAAAGGAGAGACATTCCTTTGCCAACCAAGGTCCATTTAGTCAAAGCTATGCTTTTTCCAGTAGTCATGTATCGATCTGAGAGTTGGGCTATAAAGAACACTGAGCACCGAAGAACTGATGCTTTTGAACTGTGAGAAGACTCTCGAGAGTCCCTTGGACTGCAAGGAGATCCAACCAGTCCATCCTAAATGAAATCAGTCATGAATATTCATTGGCAGGACTGATGCTAAAGCTGAAATTCAAATACTTTGGCCACCTGATGCGAAGAACTGATTCATATCAAAAGACCCTTTTGCTGGGAAAGATTGAAGGCAGGAGGAGAAGGGGAGGACAGAGGATGAGACGGTTGGATGGCATCACCAACTCAATGGACATGAGTTTGAGTAAACTCAGGGAGTTGATTTTGGACAGGGAGGTGTGGTGTGCTACAGTTCATAGGGTTGCAAAGAGTCGGAGACGACTAAGCGACTGAACTGAACTCCTTACAGATGTAGCCACTATTTTGAACCATGTATAATTATTCTCTTGCTTTTCTTTGTAGTTCATTATCTATGTAAGTACCTTTAAACTACTGAACTACATAATATCATTTGGAAATTACATAAAGGGTCATACTACATGTATAATTTTTTGACTTTCTTCTTTCACTAAAAATTATTCTCTTGCAATTTATCTGTGTTCAACCAGATTATTCTATTGCAGGAAAATACCATAATTTATATAACTTCTACTGTTAAGAGATTTGTATTGTTTCCAATTTTTTACTATTGTTGACCATTCTGCTATATGCATTCTTGTGCGTGTTTCCTGGTATAGCTGTGTTGTGAAAATCTGTGGATCCAAGGAATAGAGTGCAGAATTATGGTACCAGAGAATACCAAAGTGTTTTCAAAAAGAGGGCCAATTTGCACTAACTCCAGCAATGTCCAAAGTTCTTAATATTTTACATCAATATATGGCATTATCAAGGTTTTGAATATATACTAATCAGATGTATTTTAATCTGTCCAATTAAGTTTGTATTTTCCTGAGCAATTTTTGTATTTTAGCCACCTATACTCTCTCATAAAACATCTATTCAAATTTTTTAAAAAGTTATTTATTTGTAGGAATGCTTTGAGTATTCTGGATATGAGTGTTGTGTATACTATGATTGTTACCCATGTTCTCAGAATTTAATACTGAATCTGAGCTCAGCTTCCCACAGAACTGATAATAACTCCTTCTGTCAAGGAAATTGCAATTTCCATTGGTTCCTAAAATCTGGGTTTCCCCAGACATTGCCACCAAAAACTGCTAGCATTAAATAAGACTGGCTGACAGAACAATCTATTTAACTAACAACTGACAGGTCAGCCTTGTTAATTTCCACTTATTAAAGTAAATCTTACTCTTTATACTATAATACAAAAAGTTGTGAAATTTGCCTCAAACTTTGTTGATTGGAAAACAATGTGTCTTCTATAGCAATTAGACACTATGTTTTATAGATATGCTTTAAATCAGGCTTATTGTATTATCAATATTTCTTTATTCTTAAGTTTTTTTATTTAATATGTTCATATTCAGAGGGCTACATGAAAGTAACTCACAGTACTTGTGGATTTACCTACTTATCCTTGTGCATCTATCAATTTTAAGATATATTTTGAGACTTTGAAACTATTACATTAGTTGAATACAAATTTAGAATTGTTATGTCTCTATAACATATTTTAATATTTTATTTTATGTACTGAAGCATCAATAAAGTACTGAATGTTTCATCAGTGTATATTTAGGGGAATTTCAAGGTCAACCACATATTCAGACTCACAGAATCAGAATAGGGTGCACATGACATTAATTTAAGCAGAGAGACAGAGTCAGGAAGTACAGCCTGCCAGCAGTGTAGCATACTCTTCAGGGGATGTGGTTTTTGCATCAGTCTTTGCAACGGTCTATGCAGTCATACAGGAGCTATTTCCTTTGGTCTCCAGATGAGAGCTCAGGAGCAAGAGACCATTCCACATTTGTGAACATGGGTTCCATGTTGGCTCAGAATTTTATGCGAGTAGAGACAATATCTCTTGTCACATGTCCAAGGTATATATTCCAAGGTACCCATAAGAGATAAGCACTGTACAAAGATTACTATCCTCAAGGAATGTAAATTTATGGTTTTCTATTAGGTTTTTAGCATCCATCCATACTTCTAAGGTCAAAAGCAATTCACTAATCTTGCCTGGTAACACGGGTGACATGCAACTTTTATCATGTTTCTGGGATTTTCCCAGGTGGTCCAGTGGTTAAGAATCTGCCTTGCAATTCAAAGGATAAGGGTTTGATCCATGATCAGGGAACTAAGATCCTACATGATTGGTTTTCCTCATGGTTCAAATGATAAAGAATCTGCCTGCAATGTGGGAGACCCAGGTTTTATCCCTGAGTCAGGAAGATTTCCTGGAAATGGGAATGGCTACCCACTCCGGTACTCTTGGTCTTCCCAAGTCGTGCAATTGGTAAAGAACCCATCTGCCAGTGCAAGAGACATAAGAGATGTGGGTTTGATCTCTGAATTGGGAAGATACCCTGGAGGAGGAAATGGCAATCCACTCCAGTATTCTTGCCTGGAGAATTTCATGGACAGAGGAACCTGGAGGGCTACAGTCCACAGGGTCGCAAAGAGTTAGACACAACTGAAGTGACTACACACACACACACACTTGTGTGTTTAAGTCAAATGCAATTCACTAATCTTGCCTGGTAACACAGTTGACTTGCAATTTTTTTCATATTTCTAGGGCAATAGAGACAGAAAGTTAGCTCAAGGTCAACTGTGTCCTTAGAAAAGGAGATGAGGTTTTGTTATCCTTTACTAACCAGTGACTGTTTTCTTTAGCAATTCTTTTTTCTCAACATATATAGAATCTAGTATTACTGTCGTTATACCAGATTTCTATTTTTTTTTAAGCTGAGACTATTCTTCTATTAAGGTTTTAACATTAACATTGTGTCTTTTTTTTTTTCACATTCAGTCTTTTTAAAATTTATTTTTATTGGAGTGTAGTTGGCTCTGCAATGTTATAACCTTACTGTCACTCTGTCATACAGCAAAGTGAGTCAGTTAAACATTTATCCACTCTTTTTAGATTCTCTTCCCATCCAGGTCACCACAGAGCACTGAATAGAGTTCCCTGTGCTATGTGGGAGGTGCTCATTAGGTTTTCTGTTTTATATATACTGGTGTACATATGTCAGCCCCAACCTCCCAATTCACTCTGCCCCCATTTCCTCCCTTGGTAGCCATAGGTTTGGTTTCTACCTCTGTGACTCAATTTCTGCTCTGCAAATTAGTTCGTCTGTACCATTTTTCTAGATTCTACATGTAAGTGGTATTATATGATAATATCATTCCAAATGGCAATCTCTAGGTGCATCCATGTCACTTCAAATGGCATTATTTTGTTCCTCTTTGTGGCTGAGTTATTTCCCTTGTAGATATGTACCACATCTTCTTTGTGCATTCCTCTGTTGATGGACATTTAGGTTGCTTCCATCTCCTGGCTATGGTAAACAGTGCTGCAGTGAACACTAGGGTGTATAGATATTTTGAAATTATGGTTTTCTCTGGGTAGATGCCCAGGGATTCTGGGCAGTCCCGGATTTGGGACTTGATTCTCCTGTAGTTTTCCTCTGTATTCAATGACACCCTGGTAGCCAGTGTTCTTTAGCCATAGTTCTTCTCATTCATATTTTTATTCCAAGTACATAATGTGCTTATTTTCAAACCTTATTTACACTTTTGTCCTCTCTAGTTCTGAGATGTATGCTCTGTCACATCTCTTGAAAGTTCTTTCTTACTTCTGTGTGAAATTGAGTACTGCCTTCTGTGGGTTTTTGTTTGGAAAGGCCACTTGAGTTTTCCTACCAGCAGAGCCTTCTTCAACATTTTTATTTTATTTTTAAAATTTCTTTCTTTCTTTCTTTTTTTAAAAATTATCTTTATTTTTTTAATTTTTATTTTTACTTTATTTTACTTTACAATACTGTGTTGGTTTTGCCATACATTGACATGAATCCACCACGGGTGCACATGCGATCCCAAACATGAACCCCCTCCCACCTCCCTCCCCACAACATCCCTCTGGGTCATCCCCGTGCACCAGCCCCAAGCCTCAAGCTACCAGCGATATTTTTCACAGAACTAGAACAAATAATTTCAAGATTCATATGGAAATACAAAAAACCTCGTATAGCCAAAGCTATCTTGAGAAAGAAGAATGGAACTGGAGGAATCAACTTGCCTGACTTCAGGCTCTACTACAAAGCCACAGTCATCAAGACAGTATGGTACTGGCACAAAGACAGAAATACAGATCAATGGAACAAAATAGAAAGCCCAGAGATAAATCCACACACATATGGACACCTTATCTTTGACAAAGGAGGCAAGAATATACAATGGAGTAAAGACAATCTCTTTAACAAGTGATGCTGGGAAAACTGGTCAACCACTTGTAAAAGAATGAAACTAGATCACTTTCTAACACCACACAAGAAAATAAACTCAAAATGGATTAAAGATCTAAATGTAAGACCAGAAACTATAAAACTCCTAGAGGAGAACATAGGCAAAACACTCTCAGACATAAATCACAGCAGGATCCTCTATGATCCACCTCCCAGAATTCTGGAAATAAAAGCAAAATTAAACAAATGGGATCTAATTAAAATTAAAAGCTTCTGCACAACAAAGGAAAATATAAGCAAGGTGAAAAGACAACTTTTTTATTTTAGACAGTACAGGAACCAAAACTCCCAGATGTTCAAGCTGGATTTAGAAAAGGCAGAGGCACCAGAGATCAAATTGCCGAGCTTTGTTGGATCATAGAAAAAGCAAGAGAATTCCAGAAAAAAACCTACTTCTGCTTCATTGACTACACTAAAGCCTTTGTGTGGATCAAAACAAACTGTGGAAAATCTGAAAGAGATGGGAATACCAGACCACCTGACCTGCCTCCTGTGAAACCTGTATGCAGGTCAACAAGAAGCAACAGTTAGAACTGGACATGGAAGAAACACTGATTACAAATTGTGAAAGCAGTATGTCAAGGCTGTATATTGTCACCCTGCTTATTTAATTTATATGCAGAGTACATCATGAGAAATGCTGTGCTGGATGAAGCACAAGCTGGAATCAAGACTGTCGGGAGAAATATCAATAACCTTAGATATGCAGATGATACCACCCTTACTACAGAAAGTGAAGAGTAACTAAAGAGCCTCTTGATGAAAGTGAAAGAGGAGAGTGAAAAGCTGGCTTAAAACTCAACATTCAGAAAACTAAGATTATGGCATCTGGTCCCATCCCTGCCTGGCAAATAGATGGGGAAACAATGGAAACAGTGACAGACTTTATTTTCTTAGGTTCCAAAATAACTGCAGATGGTGACTGCAGCCATGGAATTAAAAGATGCTTACTCCTTGAAAGAAAAGCTATGACCAAACTAGATACCACATTAAAAATCAGAGACATTACTTTGCTCTCAAAGGTCCATATAGTAAAAGCTATGGCTTTCCAGTAGTCATATATGGATGTGAGAGTTGGACCATAAAGAAAGCTGAGCACTGAAAAACATGCTTTTGAACTGTGTTGTAGGAGGAGACTCTTGAGAGTCCCTTGGACAGAAAGATCAAACTAGTCAGTCCTCTAGGAAATCAACCCTGAATATTCATTGGAAAGACTGATGCTGAAGCTGAAATTCCAATACTTTGGCCACTTGATGTGAAGAACTAACTCATTAGAAGACATCCTCGTGCTGGCAAAGATTGAAGGTGGGAGCAAAAAGGGATGACAGAGGATGAGATGGTTGGATGGCATCAACAACTTGATGGACATGAGTTTGAGCAAGCTCCAGGATTTGTGATGGACTGGGAAGCTTGGTGTGCTGCCGTCCTTGGGGGTCACAGAGCATTGGACCCCAGTGAGAGACTGAACAACAACAAGACTGGGTCCATCTTTCTCAGCCCTATTAAAGTTTCAGAATTCAGCTCCACTTTACCATTCACAATAGAGAAATTTTCTAACCCACTTATTTGTGGATCTTCATGCTTTTTAAGAAATGTTGTTAGAGCAAGCCACACAGAATCACTGCAAGTTTCCATCTCTTTATCTGCTACATAAAAGAGTGTATTAGATGAGAATGGCTCTTATTCTTTCCTTGGCTTGCTATAGCTTCTAGATTTTACTTCCCTAACTAAGGGAGTATAATAGAGATGGCCAGAATTCCCTCTTCCTGGATTCACAATGAGTCCTTGGATTGTCTTTGATTTCTACCTGGAAGAAGTCTCTCAATATTTGTGATATAAGGTAATAACATTCAGTTCAGTTCAGTTGCTCAGTCATGTTGGACTCTTTGCTACCCCGTGGACTGCAGCATGCCAGGCCTCCTTGTCCATTACCAACTTCCGGAGTTTACTCAAACTCATGTCCATTGAGTTGGTGATGCCATCCAACCATCTCATTCTGTGTCTTTCCTTCTCTTCCCACTCTCAATCTTTCCCAGCATCAGAGTCTTTTCAGATGAGTCAGTTCTTTGCATCAGGTGGCCAAAGTATTGAAATTTCAGCTTTAGCATCAGTCCTTCCAAAGAATATTCAGGGCTGATTTCCTTTAGGATGGACTAGTTGGATCTCCTTGCAGTCCAAGGGACTCTTGAGAGTCTTCTCCAACACCACAGTTCAAAAGCATCAATTCTTTGGCACTCAGCTTTCTTTATAGTCCAACTCTCACATCCATACACGACTACTGGAAAAACCAAAGATTTAACTAGATTGGACGTTTGTTGGCAAAGTAATGTCATTGCTTTTTAATATGCTGTCTAGGTTGGTCATAACTTTTCTTCCAAGGAGCGAGTGTCTTTTAATTCCATGGCTGCAGTCACCATCTGCAGTGATTTTGGAGACAGAAAAACAAAGTCTGTCACTGTTTCCATTGCTTCCCCATCTATTTACCATGAAGCGATGGGACTGGATGCCATGATCTTAATTTTCAGAATGCTGAGTTTTAAGCCAACTTTTTCACTCTCCTCTTTCACTTTCATCAAGGTGCTCTTTAGTTCCTCTTCACTTTCTGCCATCAGGGTGGTGTCATCTGCATGTCTGAAGTTATTGATACTTCTTCTGGTAGTCTTGATTCTAGTTTATGCTTCATCCAGTCCAGCATTTCTCATTATAAACAGGGTGACAATATACAGCCTTGACATACTCCTTTTCCTATTTGGAACCAGTCTGTTTTTCCATGTCCAGTTCTAACTGTTGCTTCCTGACTTGCATACAGATTTCTCAAGAGGCAGGTCAGGTGGTCTGGTATTCCCATCTCTTTCAGATTTTCCACAGTTTGTTGTTATCCACACAGTCAAAGGTAGGTTCAGTTTTGGGTGTCCATGTTCTTTATCCACCTGTTTTTTCTCTTCTCTGTTCACTCAGGGTTGATTTTTAAGGACAAAATTTATTAGAAACATGCATTTAAAACTGCTGCCTTTACCAGAATTTCTGTCACTGTAGTTAATAAATCACTACTTTTTTCAAACAACTAAAGATTATCCATAAATATTTAAATATTGAGTTACAGAAATAAGGAAAACAATCGAGGCTATTTATGAATTTATCCTTTTATCCTTTATTTCTAACATTTCTGTCACTCTTTATGCATTGATTACAATGACTATGAATATGTTGACTAAAATTGGCTCCCTGATGTGAAATTCAGTAGAATTCTATTGACATCTCTATTTACGGTAAGAATGAAAGATTATTCATTTTCCAAATGCTAGTGCGTGTTTCAGATTTTCCTTGGTACACATTTTTTTTTTCGGTGTACCATTTTCCTACATCCAGGAAAGATCAATTTCAACTCTGACTGCTACTTTCCAAAGTTTTCTTTATGCTTCCCTAACAGATTCAGAGGAAATATCAAAGTCACTATCTCAAATGTCTTTTTTTCAGTAGTACAGTCACTCTCTGAAACTCAGGTATATGCTCAGAGAACAATCTATAACTACTGTGGGCCATCTGGGATCCATCTAAAACATACTATAGCAGAAAATAATGTATAAATATTGCTGTTGTTCTGTAGTGTCGATTGTGGGTTTGTAAACATAAGAGAAAATTCAGATCTGTATTAGGATATTGATTACAACTGTGGATTCTTATGTAAGGAAGGAAAATTCCACTGATTTACTTGAATAATAAAAGTTGTGAAGTATAAGAATTATATTTTCAAGTCTCCAACATGATTCAATTTTATATGTTCTTTCATGACATTATGGTGATATTATAAGCTTAGTGTATGTGTTTCTAGTCTCCATAGGATAGTTTTATATACATTTTATTTCTTTAAAATCATTCAGTTGCTCTGCAAGTTGTGCACAGTATTTTCTGAAATGACTATTATGCAATTTGATGTATTTACTTTCATATACTTTTACATGTATATGTTTAACTTAGAATATATTATTTCCCTGGGTTGGGAAGATTCCATGGAGGAGGGCATGGCAACCCACTCCATATTCTTCCTGGAGAATCCCCATGGACAGAGGAGCCTGATGGGCTACAGTCCATGGGGTTGCAAAGAGTCACACATGACTGAGCGACTAAGCACAGGGCCTACTTACTTAGTTTAATAATATATTGTAAAATTTCTATATGTTTTAGGTATATATTGTATACTATCATTGTTGTACACAATAATCAACTATTTGATTATAATATTGTTTACCTAATAATTAACCATTGTTAAACAATTTTTTCCCTTTTTTCTTAATCCACGCAGTGGTGAATTCAGCAATATAGTTTGTTTTTAATTACCTACATCTATTGAGGGCCTACTACTTCTAGGGCATTAGATGAGGTGTTACCAATAGTAATCAGATATTATTTTGGCCCTAAAATCACTTAAAATCTAGTGGGAGAAGCAGCCTTTAAATGATCACACAGCAAATGTTAATTTGTGTATGTCTCAAGTGTTTATAAAGGAAAAATACCCAGGACTTTAGGATCTCATAATTAGGGCATTTCCTTGGAGGAGGGCATGGCAATCCACTCCAGTATTCTTCCTGAATAATCCCATGGACAAAGGAGCTGGGTGGGCTACAGTCTATAGGGTTGCAAAGAGTTGGACATGACTGAAGCGACTGAGTACACACACAATTATGACATTTAACTACCAAGGCAGGTTGCAGAAAAGTTGCCAAGGATGAACTAAAATGTTGAGGAGTCAATTAGGTGAGTAATGAACAGTAAAGCCCAGACTCTGAGTGTATGGGAGACAGGAGGACCTGAAGATGGCCAGTGAGGAAGAAGCAGTGAGAGCAAAGAGGGGTTTTATTTTATGGAGGGAAATGGAAAGGCAGGAACTGCAGGACCTTGCTGGCAACATTTATAGCTTTAATTTTTTTCTAAGGCTATTGCGGTAGAAGGATATGAAATGACCAGACTTGCATTATAAAAATGATAGTGCTCTGTCAAGATAGATACTTGTTTCACCAGTTGGGTTGTTAAAGTTGGGGTACAAGAGAACACTGAAGCATTTCGGATTAATGCACTAGTATTAAAAATGGGAGGAAAATGAGAGATTTAAAATATAGTTGGGGGGAATAAAATCTTTATTATTTAGCTTGGGGAATATCAAGGATGGTTATAAAGAGAAAATATTTATACAACTGAGTGAATGACGGCACCCCATTATTTCAACATCAGTAAGCATTAATCATATAGAGAGAAGGGAGAAGCCAAACAGTATCATACCTTTGTCGCTGGGCATCATTCATTAAAAGAAAGTAGTATTGGGAGACAGTTATCCACAGGTCTGTCACATTTCTTCAGGTTTGTTTGTCAAAGGAAATACTGTTTTTTCCTTGTTTCAGTCTATCTTTTCAAGGATATTTGTACAGTAAAGAGCTTTGAAAGACACAGATGGCTCTGAAGGAAAGTGAAAATGTGTGTACAGCTTTGTAAAATAGAGACAGCATCTCTTTCCAGGGAAATCTCAAGTATACGTACTGATCATGATAAAATATTCGGGTTCCTGAAGCTCAGGGATCTTTCCCTGTAATGCAGTCCGGAGTGTGTGCAGGTGTCATTTGCCCTCTTTATGTCACATCTGTGGGAGCTGGGATGCAGGGGAATAACATTAGAATGTTGACATTCTGTCTATTGTTATTGCTGTGATAATAAATCACTCTTCATCTGTGATTCCAGAGCATTCCCTCAGCATCAAGAAAACAATGGGAGGCTAACTGTATGGTTAAAATATCAGACCCTTCAAAGTCCTTGACAGTAGGTTCTATTTGACACATAAAATCAAAGAGCTATGTATTAATCTCAACTATAGTACCAGTGCTTAACATTTAAAAAAAGCACAGAGCTGAGAATTTTGAATGATACATTTTGATTATTTCCTTCAAACATTGATATGTTTAATAACATACATGCTCCTCAAGTCTGTCTTCACATCATTGTATTCTAAGTTGTTCATAGCACAGACTATTTTTGACATTCATAATCTTAACACTTTTGATAAATTTAAAACACGCGTGTATGTGTACATGAGGGTCAGTCAGTTCAGTCACTCAGACATGTACGACTCTTTGCAACCTCATGGACTGCAGCATGCCGAGCTTCCCTGTCCATCACCAACTCCCAGAGTTTACACAGATTCATGTCCACTGAGCTGATGATGCCCTCCAACCATCTCATCCTCTATTGTCCCCTTCTCCTGCTGGCTTCAATCTTTCCCAGCATCAGGGTCTTTTCAGATGAGTCAGTTCTTTGCATCAGGTGGCCAAAGTATTGGAGTTTCAGCCTTAGCATCAGTCCTTCCAAAGAATATTCAGGACTGATCTCCTTTAGGATGGACTGGTTGGATCGCCTTGTAGTCCAAGGGATTCTCAAGAGACTTCTCCAACACCACAGTTCAAAAGCATCAATTCTTCAGTGCTCAGCTTTCTTTATAGTCCAACTGTAACATCCATACATGACTACTGGAAAAACCATAGCCTTGAGTAGATGGACCTTTGTTGGCAAAGTAATGTCTCTGCTTTTTGATATGATGCCTAGGTTAGTCATAACTTTCCTTCCAAGGAGTAAGCGTCTTTTAATTTCATGGCTGCAGTCACCATTTGCAGTGATTTTGTAGCCCCCCAAAATAAAGTCTACCACTGTTTCCACAGTTTCTCCATCTATTTGCTATGAAGTAAGGGGACGGGATGCCATGATCATGTATATACACTGTACATGTATATAGTTATAATTTAAAATGTTTTCCAATTGATTGTTCTCTTTGGAAAATCTGCATCATAAAGTTTCTTTTTTTCCCTCTTGTTCATTGTTATGCTGTTGTAATATTCCTATCCACATCTGTGTATTTTGGAGACATTTATATTGTAATATTAAACCCAAACTTACTTTCTTAGAGACATGTGTTGGTTCCTAATAGTCATTCCAATCTGACTGATCATCAGTAAAATATGTTTTGGTAGCTTTGATTAGATTTCAGACTATAAGATTCAATGTTCTGAACCTTAGTCTTTTTTTGATCTGGATCAGGTTTTCTGAATACTGTATGCTATTTTCTAAAAATTCAGAAATGTTATTTTAAAAGTTGCTTCCTGATTGAACTGTGCCAGGCACATGTCACTAGGATTTTCATTTTATTGCTTTAAAAACCTAGTCTTAAACTTAACAAATACACATATTTTCACCACAGATTACAGTGGCATCTTATGTTGCCTACTGAAAAGTGATCTGGTTCATGTTATTTGGTAGAATTATCAGTATCCCTTTTAAGTCATTGTTTTGAATATTTTTCGGTGAAAAAAGTCATCTCGGTCTTATATTTACAATGTTTAACAATATTCCAATTAAATCAATTAGAATGGGTAATTTATTACTTTTTTTTATTTAGGAAAATCGTTCACATATTGAAACATATATGTGATCCACCAGTACAAAGATTTTCCCAATCATTTTAGTGAAACTTCAAAAATTAAGTAAAACTAGATTTCTTTTCATTTTAACTTATAGAGAGGTTGCTTTTAGCTACCTAACTTACAGGTAATCCAAATGTAGCATGGTGACATATTAAATGTTAGAGTCTTTTTAAAATTTTTTTAGTACAAAAGAATTCAATTCTTATTTTCCCTATCTTTGTGAAATAAAAAATTAACATATTATCTTTCTGTTTTTATTTTCTCGGTTGTTACTGAGCTGCTGCTTCTTCAGTGAATGACTAGAGCTTTCATGAATTTGTAGGAGGAATAAGAAAAGAGGTTTACATATAAAATTTATAGCAATATATTATTTTTTCTTGCATAAGAAGTGATGTGAGAATACCAAGTGACATAACTGTAATTCAAAATTTATTCTCACCAAAGTGTAAAAGAGATATTTGGAAATACAATTCATAATGAGTGAAAATGCATTACTTATGTCTTAGAAATGTATATCAATGAAATGAATACCAGTCTAATACCTGCCAACTTTTAAGTATCAACTTATTTATTAGGAGACTTGTTGACACCATCAAAAATAATAAAAGATCCAGGCTGCGTCTACACTTATGACTTTCTTTTTTTTTTTTTTTTTTTTGTTGTTGTTTTTATTTTTTTTTTATTTTTTTTTTTTTAAATTTTAAAATCTTTAATTCTTACATGCATTCCCAAACATGAACCCCCCTCCCACCTCCCTCCCCATAACATCTTTCTGGGTCATCCCCATGCACCAGCCCCAAGCATGCTGCATCCTGCGTCAGACATAGACTGGCGATTCAATTCACATGATAGTATACATGTTAGAATGTCATTCTCCCAAATCATCCCACCCTCTCCCTCTCCCTCTGAGTCCAAAAAGTCCGTTATACACATCTGTGTCTCTTTCCTGTCTTGCATACAGGGTCGTCATTGCCATCTTCCTAAATTCCATATATATGTGTTAGTATACTGTATTGGTGTTTTTCTTTCTGGCTTACTTCACTCAGTATAATCGGCTCCAGTTTCATCCATCTCATCAGAACTGATTCAAATGAATTCTTTTTAACTGCTGAGTAATACTCCATTGTGTATATGTACCAAAGCTTTCTTATCCATTCATCTGCTGATGGACATCTAGGTTGTTTCCATGTCCTGGCTATTATAAACAGTGCTGCGATGAACATTGGGGTACATGTGTCTCTTTCAATTCTGGTTTCCTCGGTGTGTATGCCCAGAAGTGGGATTGCTGGGTCATAAGGTAGTTCTATTTGCAATTTTTTAAGGAATCTCCACACTGTTTTCCATAGTGGCTGTACTAGTTTGCATTCCCACCAACAGTGTAGAGGGCAGTTTTCTCCACACCCTCTCCAACAATTTATTGCTTGCAGATTTTTGGATCGCAGCCATTCTGACTGGTGTGAAGTGGTACCTCATTGTGGTTTTGATTTGCATTTCTCTAATGAGTGATGTTGAGCATCTTTTCATGTGTTTGTTAGCCATCCGTATGTCTTCTTTGGAGAGTTCTTTAGTTCTTTCCCATTTTTTGATTGGGTCTGTCTTTTCTGGAGTTGAGCTGCAGAAGTTGTTGTATATTTTTGAGATTTTAATTTTTAGTTGCTTCATTTGCTATTATTTTCTCCCATTCAGAAGGCTGTCTTTTCATTTATGTCTTAGTTTCCATGTTCTGCAGGAGTTTTAAGCAATCTTACCCAGATCTTTAATTTTTGCCCCATTGTCTGCGGTGTTTCATTGGATCCCTCTTTACTGAAGTGGTTGACCAGTTCTCCCCAGAGTTTTACTTTCTGATCTTGTTTAGATCTTTTCTCCCTTTGAGTTTATAAGGTGCGGTGTTAGTTCCTTTCTAGTTTCTTCCATTAAAGTGGTGTCATCTGCAGTACCAAGTTCTTGATACTTTGTAGTTCTTGATCAGTTTATGATTCTCCAGTCCATTCCTTTCTCAAGATAAGGGTGTCCATATGTGTTGAATATCTTTCTGTTTGTGAACCATGTCTGTTGTTTTCCATGTGCCAGTTCCAACTGTTGATTACTGGCTTTGTAGTAGAGCCTGAAGTCAGGCAGTTGGTCTCCAGTCCCATCTTCTTTCAGATTTTTCATTCAGTTTTTGTATTTCCATACAAATCTTGAAATTATTTGTTCTAGTTCTTTAAAAATGTTTCTCGTAGCTTGATAGGGATTGCATTGAATTTGTAAATTGCTTTGGGTAGTATACTCATTTTCACTATATTGATTCTTCCAATCCATGCACATGGTAATTTCTCCATCTATTAGTGTCCTCTTTGATTTCTTTCATCAGTGTTTTATAGTTTTCTATATATAGGTCTTTAGTTTCTTTAGTAGAGATATTCTCGAGCTATTTTATTCTTTTCGTTGCAATGGTGAATGGAATTTTTCCTTTATTCCTTTTTCTACTTTCTCATTATTCGTGTATAGGAATGCAAGGGATTTCTGTGTGTTGATTTTATATCCTGCAACCTTACTATATTCATTGATGAGCTCTAGTGATTTTCTGGTGGAGTCTTTAGGGTTTTCCATGAGATTATGTCATTTGCAAACAGAGAGTTTTGTTTCTTCTTTCCTTGGTAATTTTTTTTTCTGATTTTCCAAAACTTCCAGAACTATGTTGAATAGTAGCGGGCAAGTGGACACCCTTGTCTTGTTCCTGACTTTAGGGGAAATGCTTTCAATTTTTCACCATTGAGGATAATGTTTGCTGTGGGTTTGTCATAGATGTTTTTATTATGTTGAGATATGTTCCTTCTATTCCTGCTTTCTGGAGAGTTTTTATCATAAATGGATGTTGAATTTTGTCAAAGGCCTTCTCTGCATCTATTAAATCATATGGTTTTATTTTTCAATTTGTTAATGTGGTGAATTACATTGATTGATTTGCGGATATTGAAGAATCCTTGCATCCCTGGATAAAGCCCACTTGGTCATGGTGTATGATCTTTTTAATGTGTTGTTGATTCTGATTGCTAGAATTTTGTTGAGGATTTTTGCATCTATGTCTCCAAAATGATTCAATTTTTATATGTTCTTTTCATGGTATTATGGTGATGGTGGCCTCATAGAATGAGTGGAAGTTTCTTCCTCTGCAATTTTCTGGAGAGTTTGAGTAGGATAGGTGTTAGCTCTTCTAAATTCTTGGTAGAATTGCTCTGAAGCCATCTGGACCTGGGCTTTTGTTTGCTGGAAATTTCTGATTATATCAATTTTTGCTTGTATGGGTCTTTAAGATTTTCATTTTCCTGTTTAGTTTTGGAAAATTGTACTTTTCTAAGAATTTGTCCATTTCTTCCACGTTGTCCATTTTATTGGCATACAACTGCTGATAGTAGTCTCTTATGATCCTTTGTATTTCTGTGTTGTCTGTTGTGATCTCTCCATTTTCTTTAATTGACTGACTCTCTCTCCTTCTTATTAGTTTTAATAATATTTTGTAAAATTTTCTTTATGTTTTGGTATATTTTTGCTATTGTTGATTGTTGTTAATCCTATTTTGTTTTCTAATATTTTGTTTTCCTAATTAACCATTGTTCTACAACTTTCCTTTTCTTTCCTTTAGTTGTAGAGTTAGGTTATTTATTTGACTTTTTCTTTTTCTTGAGGTATGCCTGTGATTGCTATACTTCCTCTTAGCACTGCTTTTATAGTGTCCCACAGGTTTTGGGTTGTTGTGTTTTCATTTTCATTAGTTTCTATGCATATTTTGATTTCTTTTTGATTTCTTCTGTGATTTGTTTATTTGTGTTGTTCAACCCATATGTTGGAATTTTTAATAGTTTTTCTCCTGTAATTGAGATCTAATCTTAATGCATTATGGTCAGAAAAGATGCTTGGAATGATTTCCGATTTTTTTGAATTTATCAAGTTTAATTTATGGCCCAGGATGTGATCTATCCTGGAGAAGGTTCCATGAGCACTTGAAAAAAGGTGAAATTCGTTGTTTTGGGGTGAAATGTCCTATAGATATCAATTAGGTCTAACTGATCTAATGTATCATTTAAAGTTTGCGTTTCTTTGTTAATTTTCTGTTTAGTTGATCTGTCCATAGGTGTGAGTGGGGTATTAAAGTCCCCACTATTATTGTGTTATTGTTGATTTCCCTTTCATACTTGTTAGCATTTGTCTTACATATTGTGGTGCTCCTATATTGGGTGCATATATATTTATAATTATATCTTCTTCTTGGATTGTTCCTTTGATCATTATGTAGTGGCCTTCTTTGTCTCTTTTCACAGCCTTTGTTTTAAAGTCTATTTTATCGGTAGAGGATATGTGTCCCTTGCGTTATATCTTTTTAGTTCACTTTCAGTCTGTATGTGTCCCCTGTTTTGAGGTGGGTCTCTTGTAAGCAGCATATGGGGGTCTTGTTTTTATCCACTCAGTCTTTTTCGGCGTTCAACCCATTTACGTTTATGGTAATTATTGATAAGTATGATCCCGTTGCCATTTACTTTATTGTTTTGGGTTCGGTTTTATACACCCTTTCGTGTTTCCTGTCTAGAGGATATCCTTTAGAATTTGTTGGAGAGCTGGTTTGGTGGTGCTGAATTCTCTCAGCTTTTGCTTGTCTGTAAAGCTTTTGATTTCTCCTTCGTATTTGAATGAGATCCTTGCTGGGTACAGTAATCTGGGCTGTAGGTTATTGTCTTTCATCACTTTAAGTATGTCTTGCCATTCCCTCCTGGCCTGAAGAGTTTCTATTGACAGATCAGCTGTTATCCTTAGGGAATCCCCTTGTGTGTTTATTTTGTTTTTGTCCCTTGGAAATATTTGTTTTTTGTTTCATCTTTCTTTTAATATTTGTCTTAAATGTTTCGCCTTGGCTCTGTGGAAAGTGAAATTGTGTTCCTTTGTAAATTAGGACAGCATCTCTTTCGGAATTCTCAAGTATACTTCTTTCATTCGAATATTCGGGTTCCTGAATTCTGGGGATTTTCTGTAATGCAGTCTGTCCTGCAGGTGTCATTTTGCCTCTTTTATTTTTCAATCTGTTTTCTGGATCCGGGATAACATTTATTTCTACATTCTGTCTTTATTGCTGTTATAATATCACTCTTCATCTGTGATTCCAGACATTCCCTCAGCATCAGAATCATGGGAGGCTAACTGTATGGTTAAAAATATCAGACCCTTCAAATTCCTTCTAGGTTCTATTTTGACTTTTCTTGGCTATGTATTGTTCTCAACTATAGTATCTGTGCTTATCATTTTAATAAAAGCAAGAGCTGGAATTTTTGAATGATAATTTTTGATTATTTCCTTCACTTTGTTTGTTTAATATCATGCTCCTCAAGTCTGGTTTCATCTTGTGTTGGAGTTGGTGGGTAGCTGGGTTTTCTTTTGACATTCATAATCTTAATGGGTTTTGATAAATTTCCAATTTTGTATGTGTATATGAGGGTCAGTCAGTTCCTGTGTTGCTGGAGGTTGCGTGGTATGTCTTGTTTTGGAACTTGTTGGCCCTTGGAGCTTGGTTTCCGTGTAGGTATGAACCCCGATGAGCTCCATTGCTTAATGTTCCCTGAATTCAAGAGTTCTCCAATATTTTCAGGCTCTATTGTTCCTTCTGCTGCTGGCTTCAATTTCCCAGCATCAGCTTTCAGATGAGTCAGTTCTTTGCATCAGGTTAAAGTATTGGAGTTTCAGCCTTAGCATCAGTCCTTCCAAAGAATATTCAGGACTGACTCCTTTAGGATGGACTGGTTGGATTGCTTGTAGTCAAGGGAACTCAGAGACTTCTCCAACACCACAGATGAAAAGCATCAAGTTTCAGATGCTCAGTTTCTTTATAGTGCTGTAAGATCCACATGACTAAGGAAAGAGATAGCCTTGAGTAGATGGACCTTTGTTGGCAAAGTAATGTTCCTTTTGATATGATGCCTAGGTTAGTCACAATTTCCTTAGGAGTAAGAGGAGGAATTTCATGGCTGAGCACCATTTCAGTGAAGAGTAGAGAAATAAAGTCTACCAGTTTCCACAGTTTCTCCATCTATTGGCTAGAAGAAGGGGACAAGGAGGATCTGTTACAAAAGTAGAGTTTAAAATTTTAAATGTTTCCAATTGATTTCTCTTTAAAAATCTAGTAAAGTTTCTTTCAAAGATACTTATTAAAGAAAAGCAGAAGTAAAAATTCCAAAAAAATCAGAGTATTTGGAGTTTAAAATTTAAAAAAAAACCCAAAACAACCCCAGAGACATGTGTTGGTTCCTAATAAAAAAATTCCAATTTTTGACTTTTTAAATAGTAAAAATAGGTTTTTAAAAATTTGATTAGATTTAGACTATAAGATTAAAAAATTCTGAAAAAGAAAAAAAAAGGAAAAGGCAAAAAAAAAAGAATGATTTTTAAAATATTCAAAAAATGTTATTTAAATCTTGCTTTTCTCTGATGTTATGGGCCGTGTGGGCTCACTTCCAAGGTGGTTCCCACTGTTTAACTTCTTCTGTTTGCTGGTTTTTAGGCTCACTAGTTCAGTCGCGCTGTGGGGAGGGGGGATGCTGCAAACAAATAGCACTGTCGTGTGCACACAGTATCTCTGCCCCGCTTGACCTGTCCTTCCTCGCGGCGCACAAACCGCTCCGGCTCTACGATGCTCAGCCGGGAACCGTCTCAGTTTGGGCCGGCCCTAGGCTGCGTGCACTTGGTCCAAGCCCTCAGGGCCCTCAGGCATCTCGGGGCTTAAATTTTGTGTTTTCCCAGGTCCGAGTAGCTCAGGAGTTTGGCGAGCGCAATAGCCGTGGCTTGTCACCTTTCCGCCGCTGCCGCTCAGCTCTCTGGGTGGACCGCTGGCGCACCCCGTGAGGCAGACTGTGTGTCCAGCAGACAAAGTCTTCGCAAAGGAGCCTGCTTGCAGTTAGGTAAGTAAAGTCTCTCCATTTCTTTGCAATTTACCTTTTAGAGAGGTTGCTCTGGCTGCCTGTCTTCGGTAATCTCTGTGCTCGGTCCTGGCGGTGTCTTATGTTCGAGCTTTTAAAGTGGTAGCTATCCCACAGTCTGGTTTGCTAGCCCAAGTTAGATCGTTCTGGTTTCCCATCTTTGCTTCTTACAAAACTGCAGCCCGCGCCTCCCGGCGTTCCTGCCCTGCTGCTTCTTCAATGGCGGATGCAGGCGTCTGTGCTGCTTTTCCGCTGGGGGAGTTACTGGTGGGCTTGTAATCTCTTGGTTTTAATTATTTATCTATTTTTCCTTCCTGTTATGTTGCCCTCTGTGTTTCCAAGGCTCGCCACAACTGTCTTCAAATTTTCTCAAAAGTTTTAAAGAGATCTTTGGACCTCCTCCCCATCCTTTGTCTCCTTTTTTCTTATGTTTTTAGACCTGTTTTTCAATGAAATGAATACCTCTAATCCCTGCCAACTTTTAAGTATCGGCGTTGAAATGTTCTTTTGAGGAATTTGTGAGGGAGAACGTGATCTTCCCGTCCTATTCCTCCGCCATCTTTCTTATGACTTTCTTAGATGTACTGCTAACTGTCTACCCCATCTGTTGGCATATCAGAAAGTTAATTTTTAATTCTTCTAATTATTTGAATAGAGATAGAAGAGAAAAGTCTAGGTATTTTTTCAATAGAACAAAGACACTGAGGAGAAAAATAAAATGCAACATTAATTTGGGCCAGGACAAATGGTAAAAGAGAATGGCTTCCAAAGTTTTTCTGTTTTTAAAATATGTTCATATACTTCAATGTGGTAGGCAGATGGGAACATCTTGGTAGTGTTTTAAGTGCGGCATGAAAGAGACTGCTCTTTGACTCCTCTCTTTTGTAACTGGGCAATATGACCAGCTAAAACAAAGTGTTTTCTAGTTTTCTTTTCTGGGAGGTATATACATATGTCTGACTTCTCACCTATTATGATGAAAGGGTTAATGTTAGATGGGACTTCAGAGTAGGCTCCATAAATGCAAAGGGCTCAACCTCATTTTTCTCTTACTTCCTCCTATTCCTGCCAGAGCAAGGGTGTAATCACTAGAGATTCAGTAGATATCTTTTACAATGAGGTGACTTTCAAGATAGAAGCTAGGCTCTTAAGCATAGAACTGTGGAAAACTAGGAGACTGAGTCCCTGATGACCTTGTAAAGCTGTACATAAGCTCTAAACTGCTTTTTTACAGAAGGGAGAATTACCTTTCATCTTTTTCTTAAGCCACTGGCTTTTAACTTGGCTGCAAATTGGAAATACTTGGAGAGTTTTAAATACTTGAGATGCCTGGATTCTATTCCAAGAGATATTGATTTAATTTATGTAGGATGCAGTCTGGGTATTGGAAATTTTCAGAACTCCCCAAATGATTCTAACATGCAGCAAAGTTTGATAACTATGAATTTAAATTAGTTCTGTTTTTTTTTCTTTGTGTGATAGCAGAGGAGTTCTGTTACAGCTGAAGACAATTACTAACTGATACATCTATTGTACACAGTTGGATTTAGGCATTATTCTTTTGATTTACAATAATCTATTTGATAAGTTCAAATGAACCCATAGAGTACAAAATACTATGTGAATTTTGTTAAAACTAAACTAATTGCTTTATATACTACAGTTAGGAATAGTTTAACATGCTACTTACAAATACAAAAATACTATAAATATTTTTAAATATTTACAGATATTTTATTAATATATCTGGCAAGATATTTCTATAGCAAATGTGAGTAGCTAATAAAATCAAAGTATATTTGATGTTTTATGTTGTAAGAAAGATTACTGGTAATAAATACTAGGGAATTTAAATTTAATAATTTGATTATTTTGACTGAATTTAAATAATGGGGAGTTTAAGTAAAATTTATGATATTTTGAAAACATTAGCATTTTGAAAAGTTGTTGGGACAGAAACTAATTCTCATAATAAAACCAAATGCTTGTATTTTATGTTAATACTAGAACACTACCCCAATTTTCTTTTTCTTTTCTTTTTTGCAAAATTTTCTTTTTGAAATTGTTAGAGTATGAGGGGTTAGACTAGTTTCTCTGAATGAAACAGAATCAAATAAATAAAAGCTCAGTAAGGACTACTGGGCCATTTCAGAACCCTGAAAACTCCAGTGAATCTATTCACTTGTTAGCTTTTATTTGCTGATCTCTGCCAGGTACTCAAAAGAGACTAAGAAAACAGTATTCATCTCCCAGGATTCATCTAACAAATGTAGTGTTTCTATACATAATATTGTTTACATCAGACTCTACTGTTATTTTATGACCAGGGTCTGGCACTTGAGAAAAATGATGAGAAGTAATAAATTATTATCCAGAGAAACATACAGACATAGAGCTGGCCCAGAAAGAGATACAAAAATGACCCAGGATTTTTTTTTTTTATTAGCAAATTTAGTCATTTACTTTACTGTCTAATAAGAAAGTCTCAAATTTTTTTTACTTATAATAATTATGTTTTACAGGATTGTGATAGGCACTCAGATGTAAACACAGAGTCCCATTGGCCCCAGGAACTACTTGATGAGATGCTTTTGCACATTAAACAGTAATTAAGTGAAAGTCAGCACAGAGAATGCAGAGACCTACCTTCTCAACTCACCTCCTCCTCAAGTTCCTTCCCTAATTTGGCTCAACAGCTACATCCACCAGGGAGAAAATCAGAAGATGCCACTCTTGTGTTCAGAATACTTTTTCCCTTAAGTGTATCCTATTATTTCATAGATGCTTGATACCTTTTTTTTTTTTCTCTCTCTGATTATATTAGTTTATATATGTGTGCCTGCTGAGTTGCTTTAGTGGTGTCTAACTCTTTGCGACCTCATGGACTGTAGCCCTCCAGGCTCCTCTGTCCATAGGATTCTCCAGGCAACAATACTGGAGTGGGTTGCCATGACCTCTTCTAGGGGATCTTTCCAACCCAGGGATCGAACCCATGTCTCTTATGTCTCCTGAATTGGCAGGTGGGTTCTTTACCTGGGAAGCCTGAGTTTATATATATAGAACCACCTATGCTCGATCCCTGGATGGGGAAAACCCCTAGAAAGGAAATGGCAACCCACTCCAGTATTCTTGCCTAGAGAACCCCATGGACAGAGGAGCCTGGGGTCACAAAAGAGTGGGACCAACTCAGTGACTAAACAACAACAACAACACATATATGTAATATGTATATATAAAGTTTTCATGGATTCCCTTTATTGTCTTTGTTTTTCTGTGTTTCTTTCCTCCCTTCATTCTGACTTCTAATTTCCATGATAACATCATTCTCTAACATGAACAATTTGATTTTCTATTTATATTTAACAATTAAGCAATACTGGACATTTAAAAAGAAATCTGAGACTTTTCAACTGGTGGAGTATTTTCATTGGGGGACATGATACCAGTTGTTTCTAAGTCATTTCCCCAGAGAGAAATCTTCCAATCTTCTGCCTGGAAGATATTCAGCCAAACTAGGAAAGGAGCCTGAGAAGTAGGTAAGTAGAGAGAGAAGGTCTCTGCATTCTTATATATACTATCACTTAATCACTGTTAGTCTGCCTTTGAATATCCAAATAATAAATCTCATTGTTTCTGCCAGAGTTTTTAGGTATAGTCAACATTGATACTAGGTTGTAAAGCCTCTTGTTATTGTTGCTTAGTCACTCAGTAATGTCCGACTCTTTGCGACCCCATGGACTTCAGCACACCAGGCTTTGCTGTCCTTCACCATCTCCCAGAGCTTGCTCAAACTCATGTCCATTGAGTTGGTGATGCCATCCAACCATCTCATCCTCCTTTGTCCCCTTCTCCTCCTGCCTTCAATCTTTCCCAGCATTCGGGTCTTTTTGAATGAGTCAGTTCTTTGCCTCAGGTGGCCAATGTATTGGAGCTTCAGCATCAGTCCTTCCAGTGCATATTCAGGGTTGATTTCCTAGGAATGACTGGTTTGATCTCCTTGTAGGCCAAGGGACTCTCAAGTCTTCTCCAACACCACAGTTCAAAAACATCAATTCTTCAGCACTTGGCCTTCTTTATGGTCCAACTCTCATATCCATATATGACTACTGGAAAAATCATAGCTTTGACTAGGTGAACCTTTGTTTACAAAGTAATGTCTGTGTCTTTAGAGGGGCTTATTGCCTCTCATACTGCAGCTTCACCCAGAATCTATAGCTTGAACCCATATTTTCCTCCATTAGATGGCCCTTGTATACTGAAGTATTAGTTTTATGGGCTTTGGGAAGTTCCCCCTCACCCATTTATTTTCCAGCTTCCATGATTTTCATACCTCATCAACTTTTTTGTTTCCTTTCTTCTTTTTAGTGGAAGCTTTTTAATCTTTGTATTCTCATTTCATGGGTGTTTTAGGAGGAAGTTTATTTCTAACCCAACATATTTAACCAGAGTCTTTCTAGACTCATTTCCCACTTTTTCCACTTTGGGAGGTTATTATCTTGTTCTAGGGACTTCCCTGGTGGCTTAGATGATAAAGCGTCTGTCTACAATGCGGGAGACCTGGGTTCGATCCCTGGGTTTGGAAGATCCCCTGGAGAAGGAAATGGCAATCCACTCCAGTACTATTGCCTGGAGAATCCCATGGACAGAGGAGCCTGGTAGGCTACAGTCCATGGGGTCGCAAAGAGTTGGACACGACTGAGCGACTTCACTTTATCTTGTTCTAAGTGAGTTTTATAAAGTTACCTTGAATGTAAGGCTTCCTTGGTGGCTCAGATGGTAAAGAATCTGCCTGCAATGCAAAGGACCTGGGTTTGATCCCTGGATGGGGAAGATCCCCTGGAGAAGGAAACGACGGCTCATTCCAGTATCTTGCCTGGAAAATCCCAAGGACAGAGGAGCCTGGTGGGCTACAGTCCATGGGGTCCCAAAGAGTTGGACACTACTGAGCGACTAACACCTTGAATGTGTGTGTGAGTGGGTGTATATTAAGGTGGAGAACACCAAATCTTAGAGAACCTGCCATAAAAATGAAAGTTTAATTCATTCTAATTTTTAATGATCATTATGCTTTGGGACTTTTTTCTGCAGTCTTCATGTTTTTCAATTGATTATTTTGTCTTTCTATTTTTTGTTTGTTTCTTTTTTTTAAAAAATTTTTTACTTTGCAATATTGTATTGGTTTTGCCATATATCAACATGAATCCACCACGGGTGTACATGTGTTCCCCATCCTGAACCCCCCTCCCACCTCTCTCCCTGTACCATCCCTCTGGGTCATCCCAGTGCACTAGCCCCAAGCATCCTGTATCCTGCATCGAACCTGGACTGGTGATTCGTTTCTTACATGATATTATATTTTGTTAGTATTTTCTTCCTCCTCTTGGTCTGTTTGAGATATTTTATCCTCTTTTCTCCCTCCAGCTGTATACAGTTACCCTTGTACTTCTGTTGCTATGTTTATATAAATTACAGTTAAAAGTTTTAAAGATATATTTTAGGTTTTGTATTTTTACTATTGTTCAGATTTATTTCCTATTTCTATCCTATGTTAAATAATACAAAAATCTTCTTGCATTTCACACTTTCCCTTTAAGATCATCTCTGATATTATTTCCAGAGTTTTATATATTTTAATATTATAAATCAATTATGATGTTGAAATTAACTTCAATTACCATTTTTCTCAACACAGTTTATTATAAGAATATTATATATTTATAATATTTCTTATATATTTATATATGTGAAATATATTTATAATATTTCATATATATTCCTATTTTATTTATCTTAAGATTTCTTTTTACTATGTATACTATACTGAAGGTAGTAAAATATCTGAGAACATCACTTTCTTAATTTCTAAATTTTGTCATTATCCTTGAATGCTAAGGGGTAGAAACTTGTAAGTAAGTAAGTATACTAGCCTTTTCATAAGCTCAAGGTCCTATTCCCATTTTCAGATATCCTTTGTCAGAAAAATTTAAGTCTTTAGCTTGTCAGCAAATCATGAATCATGATATCAGCAGCTCGTAATTTTTTCTCTTCCTTCTTTTCTTCCTCTCCCTCTGCCTTTCTTTTTTCCTTTCTTCCTTCTTTCCAATTATTTTCCTTATGCTAGTTTGTGGGTAACCAGTTTCTTCAGGCTCTAATCTGGTTCTCTAGCTTCAAACTGAATCTAAATTATTTTCCAGAGAACTCTTTCAATTTTTTTAAGAGCAGAAGTTCTCCAACTATCATATCATACTAATTACCTGGACAATAATTAAAATACCTATTATAGGAAATAAACTCCAGAAAAGGAACTTGAAAATGTGAATTGTAAGAGATACCTGATATTTTTATGTATCAGAAGATAAGTCTTCAGAATTTTAGCCTGAGAGTAAAAGCTACTGTTTCCAGTTATTAATATATATGTGGGGGTAGTAAGAGCTTCACTGAATCAATTATTCTTAAGCAATTTGATTACACTGAAAATTACTCCAGGAGCCTGGTGTGTTTTAGCTGGCTGTTGATTGCTAGCTTCAAGTCTATCTGGGACTTTGAAAGGAAGGACTGCTTTTAGTTTTGCAAAACTGTTGTTCTTTCTTCTACTTTGAATGCTCCAACTGAGGCCAGTGCAACCTTTCGTGGAAAGAGTATTGAGAACTGATGAGAAACAAAACAAGTTGTATCCACGGCAGAGCTAAGAGCAGTGGGAAGTACACTTGAAATCTAGCAGGATGTGTCCCCATTCTTTGCTTTTTTTTTTTTTCAGATAAAAGTAACCAAATCATTAAAAGAAAAAAAAAAAAAAAGATGCAGCTGCCAATTAGGAGAGCTCATGGATGATGGAAAGCCTCTATTTCCCAATAGTAGAGAGGGATTTTTCTTAGAAGGAGGCTGACCTTAGGAAATTTACTCTAGGAGTAAAGAAAATAATAGCAGAGGGAGCATTATTGAATGAGACAACTATCATGCCTCCTTCTAGCCAACATATATTAAATCTAGATTAATAGTCTAAACTGATTAGTAAACAGAGATTTCATTACCACTGAGTTAGAGTAGTAGTACTTTCATGATCTCTGAGTAGAGACACAGCTAAAACCAATAACATAATATAAAATACAGCAATAGCACTCTTTTTTTGATTTCCTGATTTAAGATTGAACATATCCTAACCCTGGATATTTCTTTAGGATGTGCTTACACTTTGAGTATTTGTTAGCAAGTAAAATGATGTGAATGTATTACATTTCAGAGAGGCTATATTACTCCCATGAAACATGTAGAATAAACCAAGACTTAGTCTTTATCAAAATAAACTCTTTACTAAAACAGTATCACCGTTAGTTACCGCATGTGTGTGTGTGTGTGTGTGCGCGCGTGTGCACGTGTGCTAAGTCGCTTCCACTGTGTCTCTTTGCAACCCTGTGGACGGTAGTCCACCAGGCTCCTGTGTCTGTGGGATTTCCCTGGCAAGAATATTAGAGTGGGCTGCCATTTTCTTCTCCAGGGCTTCTTCCTGACCCAGGGATCAAACCCACGTCTCCTTTGTCTCCTGCATCTCAGGCAGATTCTTTACCACTGAGCCACCAGGGAAGCCCTATGTAGACATTATGTAGGAAATCTATGTAGACACTATAAACAATGAATAGATATTTTAAAATAATCTAAAAATATATGTTTTAAACACAGTAGGATAGTTTTTTCTGACTTCTCTCTCAGTACAGGTAGTTGATTAGCTTTAATGTTAAATTGGTTTAGAAACTCAGCTTGTAACTTTCAGAAAACAGTCAACAGTTCTAGCTCTAGGCTTAGTTACCTTGCACAGGTCTGGCTGCTTCATGTTGGTATGGGTCTTAGCTGATTAGAAACATCCATGTGTCTAGGCCTGCCTTGTCTTCACCACGGGTTCTTTATTTGGCGCTTCTCTTGTGTACCATAGAGAAACTCAAGTTCTCAAGCCTTTTCTCTTTCTCTATTCTCACTCTCTAGACCTTTCAGCTTTTCTTGCTTAGTTTAAGATTCTGACTTCCAACTCAAGTGTGTAGAAAAATATCCTTTTCATTGTGGAGCACCATTCTTGATTACTGAACATCATAGTATACTTTTGGTTCTGTTTTCATATATCTTCTTAGCAGGGAATATCCAGCACACAGATGCCACATAATGGAAGGGGGAGTCCCTCTCTTACCACATGGCTATCATTTAGCTTGTTCTAATAACTTTTTTCCCTAAAAATAGCTTTCCTATATACGATATATCTATTCTTATTGCCATAATCCCCTAACTTAGGGGCAATGGTTTTACCGGACTGATTAAAAAATATTAGAATTTTAACATTCTTAAAACTTATTGAACATACAGACCTATATCTTTCTATATATACATGCTTATCCCACAGTAATGATAACAAATCTTTGAAATTTCCTTATGATTAATGTCATCATTAAGAAATTTTAAGACAAAATATGCTTAATGACTCTACCAAGTCCTTTTGGTTTAGAACAGAGCCTTGAGAAGAAGGACCCTCAAATTAAGCAAATTGATTTTTAAACATAAATACCAGAATGTAAGGTCCAACTTAGAATCTTATTACCAGTCTCTCTGGCTGAAGTAAGTGGAACACAGGATATTTAGCCACCAGAACAGTTATACTTAAAATTAATATAAATATAGTTATACACCATTGTAATTATCTGATATATAACTTGAGTTTTCAAATTGTAAATGCAAATAAAAACCAGATCAACACTGCAGATTCTAATTAGTTATCAGACAGGGACATAAGATGAAAGAGTTCAAACCAAAGAATTTTTAATGTCAGCGTATATAATTATCTTGTTGTTTTGATCCCGTACTGGAGGTTACTTTTTGCTGTTGTATGCAGTTTCTCCCTTAGTGTTTTTCAATTATTCAGTGTTCAGTTCTGTCTAATTTCATGAGCCTATGCTTATTTCTGAAATGACTTGCAATGTTTCTTCAGAAAATTCTGTCAGTGCTCATATGTGCGTAGTTAACATTCCAGTTGTGAAGGATCTCAATACTAGCTCTTCTCTCCAATTATGATTGTGTAGGAGGGAGTTGTTAAGTGTAACTATTCAAACAACATGATATTATAATTATAGTGTCAGCACAAACATTAAGGCATGCATATGTCACAACACTGCGTGTGAAATAGTCTTCTGGAAATTACCCATCTATTTTTCTCATCTCTTTCTGTGACCATAGGAAGGATTTGCTTACTAGAATCCTTTCAGTTAGTTAGAGCCATAGCTTGTAATTGGAAGCAACATTGCCATTTTCTGATTGGGGCATTTAATTTTTAGTAAGAAGGTCACAAATGCAGGATAATGTGACTACAATATGGTGTTGTCTTGCAGCCCCTGTGTGACTATGGATTAGCCCCTGATCCATACAGCTCACCAACCACAGATCACACATATAAAGAGAAATAAATCTGTATTGCCTTTAACTGATGAGAATTGAAGGTTGTTTCTAATAGAGCATAACTTAGCCTCTTCTGATCAATATGTTATCTCATTTTTAATTGCCTTAATTTAAACAGCCCAACGAATTTGTGAGATATTATTCTCCTTTTTCCCTGGAGTAAGAAACGGCAGCCCACTCCAGTATTCTTGCCTGGAAATTCCACGAACAGAGGAGCCTCGTAGCAAAGAGTCAGACATGAGTGAGCACCCATGCATGCATTCTCCTTTTGCAGATAAAGACAAACTCCAGACACAGAAAAGAGCATTTTCTCAAGGATTTTGAGCCTGTTAGAACAATAAATGGGAGTTAATTCTAAGCCTAGTATTCTTCCTACTGTTCCAACTGCATTGCAAACTCAGTGGTAAAATAACTGCAGTGTGATTTCTATCAGAGCTGTATTGGTTTGCTGGATTGTTCACGAAAGGCAGGGGACAGAGCTGCAGTGATTTTTGGTGTTCAATTTTAGTCTAGCCAAAGAGAAACCATCTGCTGCCTTCATTGCTGCTATAGCTGTTGGAGGTGCTCTCCTTAGGTTGAAGCCTGAGGGGAGAAAACCAGCTGAATGGGCTTGGAAGGAATTTTTTCCCCTAGGTTTAGAAGGTTACATGGGTATACTCTCTATCATAGGGATGCAGATGGAAAGGAGAATGAATTTAACATGGTTTGTTGCTTCATGTTACTCAGTTTAGGTGACAGTGTCATTTTTAAGATTCTCCTATCCCAGAATGTGTGGTCAGAACATGTTCTGACATTTGACCTAGAGAGAAGATCACAGTAAGCATATTTCAAATGATATGTTAATTTCACATAGTGACTATTGTTTATTGGCAGGGTCTAAGAACTAGAGAGTTTTTGAAGGGAAAATTTACCCTAAGTCATTGAGAATAGTGATTAGATATGCAGAAGCAAGAATCAGAGCACTTACAAGCCGAGCCAAGCAACCTTGAAAAAGTTATGTAACTTCTATTCAGATAGCTGTTGATTTCCCTGGTGGCTCAGCTGGTACAGAATCCCCCCACAATGTGGGAGACCTGGGTTTGATCCATGGGTTGTGAAGATCCCCAGGAGGGTGGGCATAGCAACCCACTGCAGTATTCTTGCCTGGAGAATCCCCATGGACGGAGGAGCTTGGCCGGCTACAGTCCATGGGGTCGCAAGAGTCAGACATGACTGAGCGACTAAGCACATAAGGAACAATAACATTTGGTGAATTTTCTTTACTTTATTTTTTTTTATTAGAATAGAATTGCTTTATGATATTGTGTTAGTTTCTGCTGTACAACAACGTGATTCAACCATATGTATATATATATCTCCTCCCTCCTGAACCTCCCTCTCACCTCCCTGTCCACCCCTCTATGTCATCATAGAGCACCAAGCTGAGCTCCCTATGTTGTTACAGAAGCTTCCTATTAGCTATCTATTTTATATCTAGAGGTTTGGTGAGTTTTAATGGGATGATAAGCTGGAATCAAAATTGCCAGGAAAAATATCAATAACCTCAGACATGCAGATGATACCACCCTTATAGCAGAAAGTGAAGAGGAACTAAAGAGCCTCTTGATAAAGGTGAAAGAGGAGAGTGAAAAAGCTGGCTTTAAACTCAGCATTCAAAAAACGAAGATTATGGGATCTAGTTCCATCGCTTCATGACAAATATATGGGGAAACAATTGAAACGGTGACAGACTTTATTTTCTTGGGCTCCAAAATCAATGCAGATAGTGACTGCAGCCATTAAATTAAAAGATGCTTCCTCCTTGGAAGAAAGCTATGACAAAATTAGCATATTAAAAAGCAGAGACATTACTTTGCCGACAAAGGTCCATCTAGTCAAAGCTATGGTTTTTCCAGTAGTCATGTATGGATGTGAGAGTTAGACCATAGAGAAAGCTGAGTGCCGAAGAATTGGTGCTTTTGAACTCTGATGTTGGAGAAGACTCTTAAGAGTCCCTTGAACTACAAGGAGATCCAACCAGTCCATCCTAAAGGAAATCAGTTGGAAGGACTTCTGCTGAAGCTGAAACTCCAATACTTTGGCCACCTGATGCAAAGAACTGACTCATTAGAGAACATCCTGATGCTGGGAAAGATTGAAGGCAGGAGCAGAAGGGGATGACAGAGGATGAGATGGTTGGATCATTGACTGGATGGACATGAGTTTGAGCAAGCTTGAGGAGTTGGTGATGGACAGGGAATCCTGGCATGCTGCAGTCCATGGGGTCACAAAGAGTTGGACATGACTGAGTGACTGAACTAACTGAATGGGATGATACATGTGAAACACTTAACTGAGTGTCTGGGACAAATAAAGCAATCAAATAATTTTGGAAATTAAATGTTTTCCAAGTTTTAGACCGATTGAGATGCAAACTTTTGTGTAAGATTGCAAATAACCTTTTTATCTTCTTTAATACAGGCATTTGAATTGGAGAACTCAACTTAGACAGTAGTCTATCTTTGACGTTTTAGTTGAACCAACCATTGTATTAGTCAGCTTTTTTTAGGTGATATTGTGTTAACAAACTATTTCAAATATCTGTGGCTTACAAAAGCAAATATTTATTATCTGTTTCATTATGTGTTGGCTGTAGGTCATCTTAGGCTCTCTGCTAAGCTCTGTATCTTCTTTATTCCAGAATCCACAATGAAGGTTCAGACACAGTTCAGGATATTATTAGGCTGGTAGCAGAAAGAAAGAGGTGGTTGAGTCATGCAGAGATGTATAATCTATCTCTTAGGAAGAAGCCATCATTTTTATAGTAATATAGCCTCTTTGGGTGTAAATATTTATTACTTTTCCTTCCATCAAGTATTGGGTTGGCCAAAAAGTTAGCTCCTACATTGTTACAGAAAAACCAAAACAAACTTTTTGGCCAACCCGATACATGAACCCTCTCCCCAAGGGTGACATCAATCATGAAATCATGTTCAGTGTCTATGAATGATTATCTACATCCACTCTAGCTGTTATTTTGCTAATCTGGTCAATTGTGAACCTTAAAGTGAATTCATTTGCCTCTCAAACAATCTGTTTATACAATGGAATGGGGCAAGGTAACCCCAATAAATACAATAATTCAGAAAAGGGAAGAGTGTGAAGTGCTTAGCAATCACTGCTCCATAGTAATTTTGATGTTCTTTTATGTTGATTTCATAAGGGCTCCTATACTCAGGATATGTGGCCCTTGCTCCCTAAAATCTCTTTCCTTTTCAACCTGACTAATAGTTCTATTGGAGGCACAACCCTCAAAAACATGATGAGCTTCTTGTATCTTCTTGTAACAAAAATGCTTCTTTCTTTAGCTTTAAGTAAGGGCTACTTGAGTCTCCTGTGTGTGCATGTGTGCTAAGTTGCTTCAGTTGTGTCTGACTCTTTGCGACCCAATGGGCTGTAGCCTGCCAGGCTCCTCTGTCCATGGAGATTCTCCAGGCAAGAATACGGGAGTGGGTTGCCATGCCCTTATCCAGGGGATCTTCAAATGAAATGATCTAATGAGTACTACATTTACCAGTTCACAGCATTTAAATGATATTCATAACTTCTCTTTGATTTGGTCTTGCTCCCAAACTGAGGTTTTGTAGACCTTTGTATTTTTCAGTTTTGTCTGTTTTATGGTTGGAAGTGAAAACCAGTTGCATTTTCCAACTGTGAAGGTTGTAGAATTTCTAGATTTTCTAAACTCCCTTTTACTCTGTTTGTAAACTAGCAAATTCTTTCCTGAACTCAACTCTTTCTTATAGAATTTTAAAATACACATAAAACTAGTCATGGACACTAATCACATTTTCAAATTCTGTTTTCCTACTTTACCTAAAGCCACAAGATCTTCAGGTGCAATTTTTAACAGAAAACCATTTCACCAGATGTTTGCCACTGCAGAGAATGAGTTTTCATCTTTCTTGACTCTAATAAATAGTTGGTGGGATGTCCACTGTCTAGTCCCAGAGCCAGATATTTTAGAATTTTTACTGCAGTGTCCTAATTATAACTGTCACTTGCCATGTCAGTCACCTTTCTCTAAGCTATGCTATCGTAACAAGCATATTATATGTCCAGATATAGTGGCGTAGCACAATAAAAATATGCTGACATTACATGACAACTTTGGTGTGGCTGTCAGCTTCTTGTGGCTCTGGTTTCTGTCTCTTTAATTCCAGAATCCAGGCTAAGGAGTAGGAACATTTTCAGGTTTATTTTATTTTATTTTTTATTTTTTTTAGTTTTTTATTTTTTAAATTTTATTATCTTTAATTCTTACATGCGTTCCCAAACATGAACCCCCCTCCCACCTCCCTCCCCGAGAGGAAAAAAAAAGCTGAATCTCCACATGATGGCTCTTAAATCTTCTGCTTAGAAGTGGCATGACCATTATCCATTATAGTTGGTTGAATTTAGCAAGTTAAGGGCCACATTTGACATCAGTGGATAGGAATATATAATATATTCAGTTGGTGAGAGTAGTGAATATTTTCATAATGATGTAGTTTACTTCAGTCCCTTTTGGACACAAACATTTGCTTCTGAAATGATGTCAGTGCTATATAAAAAAAAAATGCATCTATCTGCTCAGACATGATTTGAGGAACTGAGAAATTATAGGACTTCTGCATAGAGTAGGGGTCTCAGCCTGAAAGTTCTTGACAAATGAAAGAGGAATAGATGGGAAGAAAACACTGTGAATTGAGGCAGACAGCTCCAACAAAGAGACAGAGTTCGAAGGCTGGGTTATACCTGTGCAGGGACCACTCATATCTTGGCCCTACACAGAAGCGTTGAGCAGTTACCTGCATTAGTTCCTTCTTTGATGCAGAGGAGAAAAAGGGAAACCATAAGTGATACTCCAAAACTCTTCCTCTCCTGGAGTGGAGTAGAAGTTCCTTATTCTTAGGAATGCATGTTTTCCTCTAGTCCCCAGACTGTTTTCCTCTTATCTCATTGAACCTGACAGTTAAAGCTATGGATAACCAAATTAAGGTTTTCTCCCTTGGTAGAGAGGTGCCCCTAGCACAGCTCATATGTGCTTGATCCTATTTTAATCAAGATGGCTCTTCAATAGCAAGAAATACTCCTTTATATGTTTTCCTTAGGATCAAGGGTGAGCATCTAAGCTTATCCCCCAGAAATCTCTGAAATGGGTTCTAAAAGTTCAGTTCAGTCGCTCAGTAGTGTCTGACTCTTTGCGACCCCATAAATCGCAGCACGCCAGGCCTCCCTGTCCATCACAATCTCCTGGAGTTCACTCAGACTCACATCCATTGAGTCCGTGATGCCATCCAGTGATCTCATCCTCGGTCATCCCCTTCTCCTCCTGCCCCCAATCCCTCCCAGCATCAGAGTCTTTTCTAATGAGTCAACTCTTTGCATGAGGTGGCCAAAGTACTGGAGTTTCAGCTTTAGCATCATTCCTTCCAAAGTAATCCCAGGGCTGATCTCCTTCAGAATGGACTGGTTGGATCTCCTTGCAGTCCAAAGGACTGAGTCAAGAGCCTTCTCCAACACCACAGTTCAAAAGCATCAATTCTTCGGTGCTCAGCTTTCTTCACAGTCCAACTCTCACATCGAAACATGACTACTAGAAAAACCATAGCCTGGACTAGATGGACCTTAGTCGGCAAAGTAATGTCTCTGCTTTTCAATATGCCATCTAGGTTGGTCCTAAATTTTCTTCCAAGGAGTAAGCGTCTTTTAATTTCATGGCTGTAGTCACCACCTGCAGTAATTTTGGAGCCCCCCAAAAATAAAGTCTGACACTGTTTTCACTGTTTCCTCATCTATTTGCCATGAAGTGATGAGACCAGATGCCATGATCTTTGTTTTCTGAATGTTGAGCTTTAAGCCAACTTTTTCACTCTCCACTTTCACTTTCATCAAGAGGCTTTTTAGTTCCTCTTCACTTTCTGCCATAAGGGTGGTGTCATCTGCATATCTGAGGTTATTGATATTTCTCTCAGCAATCTTGATTCCAGCTTGTGTTTCTTCCAGCCCAGTGTTTCTCAAGATGTACTCTGCATATAAGTTAAATAAGCAGGGTAACAATATACAGCCTTGACATACTCCTTTTCCTATTTGGAACCAGTGTGTTGTTCCATGTCCAGTTCTAACTGTTGCTTCCTGACCTGCACATAGGTTTCTCAAGAGGCAGGTCAGGTGGTCTGGTATTCCCATCTCTTTCAGAATTTTCCACAGTTTATTGTGATCCACACAGTAAAAGGCTTTAGCATAGTCAATAAAGCAGAAATAGATGTTTTTCTAGAACTCTCTTGCTTTTCCGATGACCTAGCAGATGTTGGCAACTTGATCTCTGGTTCCTTTGCCTCTTCTAAAACCAGCTTGAACATCTGGAAGTTCATGGTTCACATATTGCTGAAGCTTGGCTTGGAGAATTTTGAGCATTACTTTACTAGCATGTGAGATGAGTACAATCGTGCGGTAGTTTGAGCATTCTTTGGCATTGCCTTTCTTTGGGATGGGAATGAAAACTGACATTTTCCAGTCCTGTGGCCACTGCTGAGTTTTCCAGATTTGCTGGCATATTGAGTGCAGCACTTTCACAGCATCATCTTTCAGGATTTGAAACAGCTCCACTGGAATTCCATCACCTCTACTAGCTTTGTTCATAGTGATGCTTTCTAAGGCCCACTTGACTTCACATTCCAGGATGTCTGGTTCTAGGTGAGTGATCACACCATCATGATTATCTTGGTCTTGAAGATCTTTTTTGTACAGTTCTTCTGTGTATTCTTGCCACCTCTTCTTAATATCTTCTGCTTCTGTTAGGTCCGTACTATTTCTGTCCTTATCGAGCCCATCTTTGCATGAAATATTCCCTTGGTATCTCTAATTTTCATGAAGAGATCTCTAGTCTTTCCCATCCTGTTGTTTTCCTCTATTTCTTTGCATTGCTGCTGAGGAATGCTTTCTTATCTCTCTTTGCTATTCTTTGGAACTCTGCATTCAGATGCTTGTATCTTTCTTTTTCTCCTTTGCTTTTTGCCTCTCTTCTTTTCACAGCTATTTGTAAGGCCTCCCCAGACAGCCAATTTGCTTTTTTGCATTTCTTTTCCATGGGGATGGTCTTGATCCCTGTCTCCTGCACAATGCCACGAACTTCATTCCATAGTTCATCAGGCACTCTATCTATCAGATCTAGGCCCTTAAATCTATTTCTCACTTCCACTGTATAATCATCAGGGAGTTGATTTAGGTCATACCTGAATGGTCTAGTGGTTTTCCCTACTTTCTTCTATTTAAGTCTGAATCTGGCAATAAGGAGTTCATGATCTGAGCCACAGTCAGCTCCTGGTCTTGTTTTTGCTGACTGTATAGAGCTTCTCCATCTTTGGCCGCAAAGAATATAATCAATCTGATTTTAGTGTTGACCATCTGGTGATGTCCACCTGTAGAGTCTTCTCTTGTGTTGTTGGAAGAGGGTGTTTGCTATGACCAATGCATGTTCTTGGCAAAACTCTATTTGTCTTTGCCCTACTTCATTCTGCATTCCAAGGCCAAATTTCCCTATTACTCCAGGTGTTTCTTGACTTCTACTCTTCCTAAAGAGAGATCCACAAATTACCTGAATCATGCCTGTGTGTGCTAAGCTGCTTCAGTCATGTCTGACTCTGCAACTCTATGGACTGTAACCTACCAAGCTCCTCTGTCCATGAGATTCTCCAGGAAAGAATACTGAGTGGTTGCCTTATTATTAATGAAAAATTTGCTGCTCACTTTTATTTCCCACCTTAAATAATGCCTAGCCAAATTGTTCAATAAAACTGAGTTAAGACTGGGCAACAAGCTCAAATGTCAGCATCAGTCATAATACACCACCAGGAATGTAAAATTATCTATCTATCTATCTACACACTAAAATCTCTTATTAAATCCCCACAAATTAAAGTATAAAGTTCTGCCTTTTCCAGCTTCACATTCTCCTCATTTTCTGTCTAATATAACTGATTCAGATGCCTGGGTGGAAAGGAATATCAGTCAGCAGCAGCTTGGGCTTCATCTCTTCATTTTGAATGGATGTATTTTGTTTGATCAACCCAACCTGAAGTCTCTCATGGGACTCTGTTTTCCAAAGAGTTAGTCAAGAGGACACAGCAGAGTATTAATACTCTAGCCATTTTCCCGTAGGAAAATTTGAAAATAAACAGATAGCCCATCAAGTCATAATATTACCCAAATTATGCCAATACACTTTAGAGCCATATGACTCTGACCCATCAAAACTGTTAGCAGAAGTTTAGTTAGCCAGAGGAAAGGAGTTGGGAAATGGGGAGGAAGGAAATAGGGAAAAAGGTGAGGGGGGAAGGGGAGAAAAAGACTATGATTTTATTCTTGCAAAATCTATGTGGTTTTTTTGTAAATCTATTACTGAAATACTTAGTATTAATTGGATGAAGTGTCCCATTCAAAGGATACTTATGATTCTACAGTTATCATAAATCACATTTTGAGAAAAACTCCAAGATAGTCTAACGGCCTTTTTTTTTTTTTTTTTTAAAGTGTGATATTCGAATACTCCTGTTTTCTTGCCAAATTTTGAAATATGCAGCAGCGACACCTACACTACCAGGATTTTCTTTAGTTTCCCATTTCCCAATTTACCTTTAGGTTTGATTTCTTATACTTAATATCTCTCTCGATTTTTATTTCTCCTTTTAACCTTGGATTCCTGACATCCAACCAAGGATGGGTTTTCTCTCCCTTTCATGAACAAAGTGCCCATATTTTTAAGAGCCCACCAAGCTTACAAATCTGTGCTGATAGCCTTGTAGTTTTCTTTGACCCATTCTCTTAAACTCCAGCCACGTATACTTTCAGTAGAATATCTGAATTTCTCCATCCTGGAGATGACCATGCTGTACTGAAAAGCCCTTCTTTGTCTCAGGGTTTCTAAGTTCACCAATATTGAAGTTCCAGTCTGGCCCCGTATCATGAGTGTCAGCATTTTTTCACAAAAAATTACAAAAGAGGAAACAGGTGATCTTTTATGGGTCACTGAGAGATGAAGAACTAAGAACAAGCAAAGCTGCAGGTTTTGCCAGAGATTGTCAGTCAATGCCTTCTCTCTAGCAGTGAAGAAGTTTAAGATTTTCAATAGCAATGGAATTACTATACTGACCAATTTTCTGGAGGGCCAGAGTTTGGGAGAGTCATTTATTTTTTAATAGTTTCAAAATTGGTTTTGGTCATTTGCAAGTTACTGTGCTGTTCCATCAGATTTAGAAATTCTTAGAGCTATTAATTTTACTTTTTGGGGAAGTAATATTTTGCCTATTGTTTGTCTCAGTTTGGAATCATGGTCATTATCATTTTTTCCTAAGATTTTATCTTCAGGATCCCAGTTAGTAGAAACATTTAAAATAAATATAAATGAATATCTTATTTTTATTCATAATTTTGAATTTACAAGTAATGAGGATATAACTGATATTATTTCATGTAGTGGCTGAAATACTTCTACTTACCACTTCTTTCTGTGTAGCAATGGAATGTGCCTCTAGTATTCTGCCTATGTATACTCTTCATCGCTTACAATAGTAATTTGGGTTTTAAAGCTTTCATGTGTTAGATTATTTACTGTTTTCTATTTCTACCCTGTATAAGGCTAGGATATAATGTCTGCTTTCCTTTTGCCCCTTTGCTCTTGGATCCACACATTTGTTTTCCTATTACATTTCTCTATGCTTTCCACCGATGTTCCATGATGAGTTATGAAAGCACTTTGGCATAAATCTTATCAACTGTTTGACCATTATATTGGATAATGGTATAAAGAATATAACCTAGACAAATGTTATCAATTTTTGTCTACTATGGATCTTTGTAATACGGTTTATCTTCAGTGTGTCTTAGAGCTCTAACTTTATAAATTTTCTGACCACATTCCCTCAAGAAATATGTACATATGCTTTCTCAGATGAAAGCAGAAGTACCACAAACAACAAAAATAGTAACAACAAAAGGTATTACCTTGAAACTATCAAATGTTTCTTGAAGTATTTTAGACTGATCTTAATCCTGCCTTCTGAAATCTTTCTGAATTTTCTTCAACCACCTGTCTGTGTCTGTTTTCAAATTGAGGGTTCCCAATTGCACTTATTATAGACTCTCTATCTGCAGTTTTGAGTTATTTTCAATGTTTCTTTAGATCTGAATTGTCCCTATGAGCCTAATTTTATTTATTTTTTTTCTGTGATCTTGTTTCCCTTTCTTTGTCTCTTTGGGCCCCACACCCTCCATCATCTATTAATAACATAATATACACAAGTCTGACTTTATTTCCTTTTATTGGATTTCACCATCTCACTGTTCTTATTCTAAGAGCAAAATTCAATCTGATTTTGAAACTACTATAGGTTCTTATTGATAGTCTGAGCAAACCTGCATTCTGTAGTCAGTGATTTAAAACATGTAATTATTAATAATGACTTTATTTTTTCTTTTATCTGTCTCAACCTAAGAAAAATATCTCAATCAAAAAAGAGTCTATGCTTTTCAGCTGGCTGACAAAGCCAGTGACTCCACTCTGATAGCTGCAGTGCCCAGATCTCTAAAATCAAAGCCTTTATCAAAGCTTAATTAATTAACCATGGTGAACCAATTTGAGACTATTGTCTAGAAGTCAGTTGCAAACCACTTTAATCTAAAAAAGATCAGAATCTTTAGTTTCTTATTTGTTCATTTACAAAGGAACAACATTTGAAGCAATATTCTATGGTGTTAAAGTTTAAAAGTGGTGATAGATTGCAAAATCACCAAATTTCTTTACCCCTCCCCCCAACTATATCCATATGCTGTTTGATTTTGCAGTTTTCCTCAGTAGAGTACATATTTTATTTGTCCTCTCTTTGAACTTGGACTTGCCTTTTAAATTATTTTGGCTAATAGAATGTTGTGAAATTAATGGTGTGCCACTTCTGAGTCTTGGCATTAAGAAAGCAACTTCCTGCTCCCTTGGACCCCTGCATCTAATATAATAATTCCACCTACTTGAGGGGTTAGAAGTGCATCTAAGAGAGATGAAGCCATCATCAGACCAGCCAACAGCTCATCTCCAAGCATGCAAGAGAACCCAGTCAAAATTATCAGTGGGTCTGCTTTATCTATACCTGATACAGACCTATGCAGACTAGGGTGAGCTCCTAGCTGACCTCCCCAAATTCTATAGATTCCTGTTAAACCTACTGGTTGCTATTTAAACTGTTGACTTTGGGGTAGTTTGTAATACAGCAACATGGTGATAGTTGATAATAGCATCAACCAGGGTCCTATGGTCTGCCAAAGTATGTGCAATATGCCCATTGTAATTAAAGCTTTGGGACTATAGTCTTCATTAAAAATAGAATACAGTAATTTCATTAAGTAATACCTTAAAACCAGTATACAGAATCTCTGCCAATTTCAACATCAACCTTACTTGAAATTAAATAGACTATCTGCCTCAACCTCATCTTCAATGTGAGGAAAGGCTAGGTTGTGTTAGAGGTATGGTCAGATCCATGCCTAATTTTCTAGCAACTAATAGTCCTTCTTTCTGAAGGGTGCCTCTACTGAAAACAGATTCAGGCCTACAGAAACCTACATTTCATCATAAAAGATGCTTAATTCTTTTCTATGTTATTTAGACCCTTAATTTCCTTCTTTATTCCTATTTATAAGATTATTTTCCCCCATATTTTGGTCATTCTGACTCAGGCTAAATAATCATATCTCTAGTGAGTGCTCAATAAACATGCAATTAGGGGACAGGTAGGAATTAAGATATGTCTAGATTGAATAATGTAACTTGAACATAAAATAATATTTTATTGTAAGATATGCTTTAATAACTTGCAATTGGGATATGAAGAACACAAATATGTGGATGTGGAATTTGGTAGTGCTGTTTTCTTGACATTGAATGGCACCCCTTTTAAATTGAGTTTAGTTATATTTTCTATTTGACCAATAAAATGTGAGAATAAATGATATTGCATTCCTTCCCATCTAAAACCTTTTAGAGCAATGTTTTGGGGGATTCCTCAAAGCATGTGAAAATATAGAACTACTATCTGCTAAATTCCCTGATGGAGTAAATCCTTCTAATGAATCACACTAAATATGTAACCTGAGTAAGGTGTAAACCTTTGTATAAAGCATGGCAACCTGCATTGTTCTTTTTTTTTTTTAATCCCATAAAAATATCTGAAATGATTATAAATGACCGATGTCATATGCTTTTGTTATGTTAGTACTCACTTAGAGTGGTTTTAGTTTCTTGTTACTGGAGGCTGGGAAGATGGTAGTCCAAGATTTTCAGTGGAATAGTAGAACAAAAACTGCAGCTTTGCTGCAACATGGAAGGAAGAGAATGTACTTAATGGTAATTAAAGCAAATATATTTAGATAAAGTAGTAGTATATACTAGTTGTTGACTGCTTTTGAGAAGAAACTACAAAGAAGAAATAAGTCCAGAAATTGCTGTTATTATCTCAAAGGTTGGTGAGAGAGTAGAGAGAGTGCAGAAATTTGGGGATTTGTAGAGGTGAAAAGGTAACTAACTGCTTCTTAAACTCAAATAGTAAAAGATAAAATAGAGAAATTCATTGACCAATAAAGACAAATGAAATCTCAGCCAAAAGGCAATACTGAATCAAGACAATGGCTAATAGATTCATTTTGTTAAAACTTTTCTGTCAACTAAGCTGTCTCAAGTAAAGGCTCAACTAAGAGGGTAGTTTCAATAAATCTTTTAATTAGAAGAAGAGAAACTCAAGGAAAAGAGACAATGCATGGTTTTTCCACTAAAATTTGATAGGTGGCAGAGAAATGCAATAAAATTGAGAGAAAGAGTTAAGGGTATGAGAAAGCAAAAGGATATTAAAAATGTCCGAGAAGCCTAGAAAGGACTGTGTGTGCAGTAATTGATATATGAGAGATTTGATTCAACTATATAAGAAGCCCATGGAGGTTTTAAGAAGACTGTCAGTCAGTTCAGTTCAGTCGCTCAGTCTTGTCTAAACTTTGTGGCCCCATGGACTGCATGCAGCACGCCAGGCTTCCCTGTCCATCACCAACTCCCAGAGCTTGCTCAAACTCATGTCCTTTGAGTTGGTGATGTCACCCAACCATCTTGTTCTCTGTCGTCCCCTTCTCCTCCTGCCTTCAGTCTTTCTCAGCATCAGGTTCTTTTCCAAGGAGTCAGCTCTTTGCATCAGGTGGCCAAAGTATTGAAGCTTCAGCTTCAGCATCAATCCTTCCCATGAATATTCAGCACTGATTTCCTTTAGGATGGGCTGATTGGATCTCCTTGAACTCCAAGGAGTTCAAGAGTCTTCTCCAACACCACAGTTCAAAAGCATCAATTCTTCGACATTCAGCTTTATTTATAGTCCAACTCTCACATCCATACATGACTACTGGAAAACCATAGCTTTGACTAGATGGACGTTTGTCGGCAAAGTAATGTCTCTGCTTTTTAATATGCTGTCTAGGTTGATCATGGCTTTTCTTCTAAGGGGCAAGCATCTTTTAATTTCATGGCTGCATTCACCATCTTCAGTGGTTTTGGATCTCCCAGAAATAAAGTCTGTCAATATTTCCATTGTTTTCCCAAGTGTTTGCCATGAAGTGATGGTACTGGATACCATGACCTTAGTTTTCTGAGTGTCTATTTTTAAGCAGGCTTTTTCTCTCTCTTCTTTCACTTTCATTAAGAGGCTTCACTTTCTGCCATAAGGTTGGTGTCATCTGCATATCTGAGGTTATTGATATTTCTCCTGGCAATCTTGATTCCAGCTTGTGCTTCATCGAGCCCGGTATTTGGCATGATGTACTTTGCATGTAAGTTAAATAAGCAGGGTGACGATATAAAGCCTTGATATACTCCTTTCCCAATTTGGAAACAACTAGTCTGTTGTTCCATGTCCAGTTCTAACTGTTGCTTCTTGATCTGCATACAGATTTCTCAAGAGGCAGGTAAGGTGGTCTGATATTCCCCTCGCTTGAAGAATTTTCCAGTTTGTTGTGATCCACACAGTCAAAGGGTTGTGTGTAGTCAATAAAGCAGAAGTAGGTGTTTTTTTTTGGAACTTCCTTGCTTATTCGATGATCCAAAAGATGTTGGAGATTTGATCTCTGGTTCCTCTGCCTTTTCTAAAACCAGCTTGTACATCTGGAAGTTCATGGTTCACATAGCATTAAAACCTGGCTTGGAGAATTTTGAGCATTACTTTACTAGCGTGTGAGATGAAAGCAATTGTGCAGTAATTTGAACATTCTTTGGCATTGTTTTTCTTTGGTATTGGAATGAAAACTGACCTTTTCCAGTCCTGTGGCCACTGCTGAGTTTTCCAAATTTGCTGGCATATTGAGTGCAGCACTTTCACAGCATCATTTTTTAGGATTTACAATAGCTCAACTGGAATTCCATCACCTCCACTAGCTTTGTTCATAGTGATGCCTCCTAAGGCTCACTTGGCTTCCAAGATGTGTGGCTCTAGGTGTATGATCACACCATCATGGTTATCTGGATCATGAATATAGTTTTTGTATAATTCTTCTGTGTATTCTTGCCACCTCTTCTTAATATTTTCTGCTTCTCTTTGTTGTTGTTAGTCACTCACTCGTGTCTGGCTCTTCTCTTTTCAGCTATTTTTAAGGCCTCCTCAGACAACCATTTTGACTTTTTGCATTTATTTTTCTTTTGAATGGTCCTGATCACTGTCTCCTGTACAATGTCATGAACCTCTATCCATAGTTCTTGAGGCACTCTGTCAGATCGAATCCCTTTAATCCCTCTAATCCCTTTGTCACTTCCACTGTATAATCATAAGGGATTTGATTTAGGTTATACCTGAATGGTCTAGTGGTTGTCCTTACTTTCTTCAATTTAAGTTTGAATTTTTCAATAAGGAATTCATGATGAGCCACAGTCAGCTCCCATTCTTGCTTTGCTGACTGTATAGAGCTTCTCTATCTTTGGCTGCACAGAATATAATCAATCTAATTTTGGTATTGACCATCTGGTGATGTCTATGAGTAGAGTCTTTTCTTGTATTGTTAGAAGAGGGTGTTTGCTACAATGAGTGCATTCTTTTGGCAAAACTCTGTTAGCCTTTTCTCTGCTTCAAATTTGCCTGTTACTCCAGGTATCTCTTGATTTCCTAGTTTTGCACTCCAGTCCCCTTTGATGTAAAGGACATCTTTTTTGGATGTTAGTTCTAGAAGGTCTTATAGGTCTTTATAGAACTATTCAGCTTCAGCTTCTTCAGTTAAGAGATATACCACGGGAACATTTCATGCAAAGATAGGCACAATAAAGGTATAGACTTGGATTACTGTGATACTGAATTGTTTGCCTTGGAAATGAACAGAGGTCATTCTGTCATCTTTGAGATTGAACCCAAGTACTGCATTTTGGACTCTTTTGTTGACTATGAGGGCTACTCCATTTCTTCTAAGGGATTCTTGCCCACAAGAGTAGATATATTGGCCATCTGAATTAAATTTGCCCATTCCAATTCATTTTAATTCACCGATTCCTAAAATATTGATGTTCACTCTTGCCATCTCCTGTTTGACTGCTTCCAATTTGCCTTGATTCATGGACCTAACATTCCAGGTTCCTATGCAGTGTTGTTCTTTACAACATCAGACTTACTTCCATCACCAGTCACATCCACTACTGGTTATTGTTTTTGCTTTGGCTCCATCTCTTCATGCTTTTAGGAGTTATTTCAGAGGATTGTGCTGCCAAAGAAACCACAAGATAGAGTAAGATATTCTCAATTCTCTTTCCAAGACTTAAAATGGCTATTGGATCCCCAGCATTTTCCAGGTAGTAAATAGGATGCAAACATTATTCAGCTTACAAATGTGTCTCCTCCCACCAATGTCTGATATGTGTGGCTAAGTAGAATAATGAGAATGGAGTTATTACCCAGAGGGCAGACTCACGAATCAGAGACCAATCTCAGCAGAGCAATGAATGGAAAGCTCTTCCTACGGAGTAGAATTGTGAGCTAATTAAGAAATGTTTTCCATTCTGCAGGAGGGAGTCCGTGAATATCTGCCCAGAAGGATTTCAGGGTGTTACAGCAAGTGGCTATAGGACATATTTGCCTTTCTTCTATTTTCCCAGTTGAGTCTTTATTGTAGTTATCCCGTGTCTTCCTCCAGTGTATACCAAGTGCATAGAGAGCCCTTATTTGGCTTTAGTTCTCCAGATCAAAGAATGTGAATGATCCCATCCTCACACCATATGTGAAAGTAACTTCCATGTGAATTAAAGAACCAAACTTTACAATAAATTCTATTTATATTGAGATCTCTATTTTTTATCCAAAATTATCAAGTTAATAAGAAGTTGACTTTGGATATTTTAAATGGAACATTTTGAAGATAGGGATCAAACGGATGAGTAATTGACTGTTGGGATTAATGATGCTTGCTCACAGCAGTGGCGTGAGTGATGTGGTACAGGAAAATAACTAGTCCCTAGAGTTAATCCTAACTCTTTTAGGTGCCTAAATTCATCAATCATTGTTTAAATTCATCAGCTAATTTCCAGCTGGGTCAAAAAATAAGTTGCCCTAGATACTACATCATTAAGTATGTGTGGGATAGAGTAAAGTGGGATGTGATATACTTGAAGCACTTAATATTAAAGTGGTAGTGGTAGATTGAATTTATGCTTCATATTTATGCTTCAACTACCCCCAGAGGATGAATTAACATAGAAGTATGTTTAGAAATAAAATATCAACCATGATATAGTTTTACAGAAGCCATACAGAAAAAAGCAAACTTGTAAACACTGTGCTAATGACTTACACACAAATTCAGATTTAGACTACAAACAGCTGCTTTTGGAAAAATCAGCGTTAAAGAGGTTTATGCTTTGATTGCCTGAAGCTAAATTATCTTGCTGCAAAGCTCAGGGAAAAAAATAAAGTAATGTTTTGTAGGTATCAGCATAACTTCTGGCATGTTAATCTGGCACCAAGGCTTGAATAAATGTCATTTGATTCTCTGTTGGAGATTATGATAGCCTTTAACAGAAACATGTTTAGATTAGACAAACCAGAGGACACGAGTATACAGTATGTTGAAATAGAGTCTGTTTATGCTGAGAATATTTCCATAAATGGAGTGAGCATAGGTAATTTGAGAGCTTAAACCATTCTGTTTTAAGGTCCCAATGCTATTATATATATTTTTTAGCAGTCAGAAGAGTTTAAACCAAAAATGTTTTTTTTTTTTTAAGAACAAAAGCTTAACCAACATTTAGATATACAGTAGAGTCAGGTTCTTAAGACGACTCAAGCCCTGCTCTTTCAGTTCCATTTATTCCTACTATTCTTCTCTCTTTCTTCTTCACCATCACTTATTCTCCTTCTGGAAAACTCCCAGTGTTGTACAGGTATGTTATAATATCTCATAACTACATTTAACATATCCCTTCAGCCTCCTGTTTCTTTGCTCATCTTTAAAGCAAAATTCCTCAAAGTATTACCACTTTCCTTAATCTATATCTATTTACAAAAACTGCTGGTTTCAAGGTCATTAATAGCTTCCATGTTGTTAAATCCAATGATAAATTCTTGAAGTACATCTAACTGGATTTATCAGTAGCATTTGACACAAATGACTATGACAACTCCTCTTGAAACACTTTCTTCACCTATCCTCCAAAACACAAACAAACAAAGAATCCCTTTTTTTTTCCTTCTCTCTCACTGAGTAATCTCTTAGAAGAGATACCAAAATATCCTTTTTGGTTTCTTCTTGCTAATCTGACCTCTAAGCATTAGAGTGTTAAAATGCTAAATCCTTTAATATCTTTTCTTTTCAATAGGAATTTTCTAATTTATTTATTTCAGTGATATGCATGTACATCTCATCTGTATACTGATAACTCCCAAATTTATGTTCTCAGTGTTAACTCTTCTCTGACTTCAAACACTTGAATTCCACTTGCAGTCTTATAGACATCTCAAACTTAAAGCATCTAAAACAATTCTTGGTTTCCACTATGAAACCCTTTTTCATTCTCAATCCAAAAACAGAAGCTTCATTCTTCTAACTGCTCAGACTAAAACTCTAGAGCAAGTCTTAACTATTCTTTATCTCTCATGAACCAGCATGAACTGTTGTTTTTTCCTTAAAATAGATCAAAATCCAACCATGTTATCCCACCTCCAGTCATTGTACGCTTGTCCAGGCCACTGCCATAATCTAAATTACTGCAATACTAATTTTCCAACTTCCATTTCTCTTGATCTGCATTCTTGTTCCTTATGTTTGTCATTCTTTGCATCTTTTCTGTGTCTGAAAAGGGGAAAATCTATATGGCTCAGCTCCTGACTTCCTTTAACTCTTTAATCAGACGTCTCATTGTTAGAAAGAACTTTCCTTACTCTTCTATGTGAAACAACAGTTTTTGACACAAGCTTAACATTCCTGGTAGCTCAGACGGTAAAGCGTCTGCCTCCAATGCGGGATACCAGGGTTCGATCCCTGGGTCGGAAAGATGCCCTGGAGAAGGAAATGGCAACCCACTCCAGTATTCTTGCCTGGAAAATCCCATGGACGGAGGAGCCTGGTAGGCTACAGTCCATGGGGTCGCACAGAGTTGGACATGACTAAGCGACTTCACTTCACTTAACCAACATTTAGATATACAGTAGAGCCAAGTTCTCAAGACGACTCAAGGCCTGCTCTTTCAGTTCCATTTGTTCCTACTATTCTTCTCTCTTTTCACCATCACTTATTCTCCTTCTGGAAAACTTCCAGTATTCTACAGGTATGTTGTACAATATTTACTTATTTACTATCACTCTTACCTCTTTACTCTGCTGAAGTCTCATTACAGCACTTTTTACTTTCTGAGATACTGTTCATTCATTCATTTGAATTTTGTCTGTCATATCCCACCAAAATGTAGACTCCACAGGAGAGACAGTATTTCTCTGTTTTGCCCACTGTTGTACTTGAAACACTGGCACATAGTGTGTTCTCAATAAATATTTATTGAACCAATCCCAAACTTAACTTAATTTCCAGTGATTTTCAGTAGGTTCTAGTCACATAAAACAGTATCTAAAATTATACTTAATTTTAATGCTCAATAGCCTTTAAAATTAAACTCCCACAGTCTGTATTTGTCTTTCATTATATGTTTGCACTGTAACCTCATACTCTGCTGGAAGGGGTTTATGTGGGATGGATAAGATGATCCTGTAGAGACAGTCAGACTGAATAACCAGTATGGTTATGTGTCGCAGTCAGATGATAGTCAAAAACCACAATTACATCTCTGCAACAACAGAGAATGCCAAACTCTTCTTTCTCTCTCTCTCTCTCTCTCTTTTTTTTTTTTTGGTGAACAAAATGATTAGTTATTATAAAAAGAGAGAAATCATTTAACGAGTCATAAAAACCTCTGATAAATAATTTATGGAAATATTTCTTCAAGAGGGTATGGTTTTGTGTCAATGTAAATACAACTTCTATAGGTTTTTAAGCTGAATATACAGTTGATCAAGATTGGTGACCTATTTTCTTTCTGATTGTTATCTATTCTAAAATCTGCGCAGGAGATACTGAAAATGCTTTCTCCCTACCCCACCCCCCCATCCTAGAAACCAATTTTTAAGAATCAGTTTCTTGAATAAAATACTACATATTAATTTTTATTTTAATCTCTGTAACTATTAGTTTTATTTACTTATCCATGTATCTACTCTCTACATTTTTCTTATTTAGAGATAGCTTTATTAAGATATAATTTATATAACCATATATTTCACCAAAGTGCATAAATCACAGAATTATACAACTATCATCATAGTCAATTTTATGACACTTTTACCACACAATATGAAAGTTATGACCAACCTAGACAGCAGATTAAAAAGCAGAGACATTATTTTGACAACAAAGGTCCTCATAGTCAAAGCTATGGTTTTTCCAATGGTCATGTATGGATGTGAGAGTTGGACTATAAAGAAAGCTGAGCACCGAAGAATTGATGCTTTTGAACTGTGGTGTTGGAGAAGACTCTTGAGAGTCCCTTGGACTGCAAGGAGATCCAACCCATCCATCCTAAAGGAGATCAGTCCTGGGTGTTCATTGGAAGGACTGATGCTGAAGCTGAAACTCCAATACTTTGCCCACCTGATATGAAGATGCTGGAAAAGATGAAGGGCAGGAGGAGAAGGGGATGACAGAGGATGAGATGGTTGGATGGCATCACCGACTCAATGGACATGGGTTTGGGTGGACTCCGGGAGTTGGTGATGGATGGGGAGGCCTGGTGTGAAGGTTCACGGGGTCACAAAAAGTTGGACATGAATGAGTGACTGAACTGAACTGAACCACACAATATGCCTATTCTGATTATTTCATAAAATTAAATCATAAAATATCTTTTTGTGTGTGACTGGTTTGTTTTAGTTGGCATAATGTTTTTAAGATTCATCCATGTTGCATCACATATCAGTATTTTATTCCTTTTTGCTGACTAATATTTCATCAGTATACTATATTATATTCATCCATTAATTCATTAGTGGACATTTGGATTATTTCTAATGATTCTGTAAATACTTATGTACAAGTTTTGTACAGATACATATTTTAAAAAATTATTTATTTTGTAACTGAAGGATACTTGCTTTACAGAATTTTGTTGTTTTCTATTAAACCTCAACATGAATCAACCATAGGTATATATTTATTTCTCTTGGATATATATTGGGAAGTGAAATACTGGGTTATATAGTATCTCTATGTTCAGTCTTTATGGAACTGTCAGACTGTTTACCAAAGTGACTGCAACATTTAAATTCCTAGAAATGCACAATAGTTCCAGTTTCTCTCCATATGCTCCAAACTTGTTATTATCTGTCTTTTTAATATTCATCCTAGTGGGTGTGAAATGGTATTTCATTGAGGTTTTGATTTCCATTTCTCCGATGGTTACTGATTTTGAGCATCTTTTTATGTGCTTATTGTAAATTTGCATTTTCATTGAAGAAATGTTAATTCCTTTATGCCTTTTTATTTTTTTTGTCTGTGTATTATTAATCTGTAAGAGTTCTTTATATATTCTAGATACAAGTCCCTTACAGATATATGATTTATAAATTTTTTTTTCCATTCTGTGCACTTTTTACTTACATGATGATGTTCTTTGAAACACATTAAAATTATTTTTTGATTGATAAAGTCAATTTATTTTAGTTATTGTTGCATGTGCTTTTGTTGTCATATCAAAGAGGTCACTGCTTAATCTAAGATTACAAATCTTCGTACCTCTGTTTTCTTTGAAGATTATTATACTTTGGGTCCTCACATTTAGGTCATTGTTCTATTTTGAGTTAATTTTTGTATATGGTGTGATGTAAAGGTCTAACTTTTGCATGTGGATATCCAACTGTCCCAAGACCATTTATTAAAAGACTATTTTTCCCCTTCCTATTGAATTGTCTTGGCATCTCTGTTGAAAATTAATTGAAAGATGAAAGTATAAAAGTAAAAGCCATAAGAAATAGACACTGGATATCAGATATCATAAAAATTACAAATGGATTAAACTCGATTGCTAAGACAGAAATAACCATATGTGTCAGAAAGGTGCAATTAGGTAGACTACAAAGAAGCTCACCTAAAGCATAACATAGAAAATTTGAAATAAAGAACTAATATATTCTGAACAATACTAATCAAAAAGAAAAATCTATAATGTCTGTATTACTTTTATACAAAATAGATATTAAGGAGAAATGCAATTGTTAAAGATAAAGAAAGTAATTTTTATTATAAATAAGGCCAGGGCTAGATGAAAATCCTGTTTGAAGTATGAAAATATGACCATGTATAGGTCTGTGATAGTGTGTGTGACAAATATAAGTAGTGTGTGTGTATATATAAGTATGCTGCTGCTAAGTCACTTCAGTTGTGTCTGACTCTGTGTGACCCCATAGACAGCAGCCCACCAGGCTCCCCCATTCCTGGGATTCTCCAGGCAAGAACACTGGAGTGAGTTGCCATTTCACATAATTAATAATTGGGAAATTAACATATTCAAAAAGGAAGAAGACATAGGGACTGTGTATGGAAAAAGGATAAAAATAGATTTCTACTTTAGACTACATATTTAAAGTCTTAAATTTGAAAAGGTAAACTTTAAAATTTTTAGTGGAAATTATCAAAGAATAATCCTACTATATCTGTTTTTTTCAAGCTAAGGGAGCATTTTATAAATAAGATATAAAAGCACAAAGAATAATAGGAAAGATTTCATTGAGTTATTGAGTTCATTAATATTAAAATTCTTTCATAACCAAAGTCTTCAAAAAAAGTCAAAAAGACAACCTACACACTTGAGGAAAAATAAAACTGTAAAGATTAAATCACAAAGGAAAACACTGAGAACCCTTATGACTGGGCAATAACCAACCCTGAAGGAAAAAAAATGTAGGGGGCTAGGCTTAGGCTATATTGTGAAAGGAGAGCTAACATTACTGCTAGTCACTTATAAATTAATAATGAAACACCATTTTACATCAATTAAGTTTGTGAATTTTCAAATTTGATAAGACTAAGTGATTTTAAGACAGATGTCAACTACAAATTGGCACTTACCAAGAGCGTTGCCAAGGACTGAACAACAAAGGTGTCTGCCACCTGCCTCCATGGAGACTGAAGCCCATGCTGCTATCGCTGGTGACCGTCAACAACCCCTGAGTTCAGGGTGGAGTGAGGCATTCTGTGCTCCAGGGAATCTGGGGGGACAGGTCTTTAGATAGTTGGATGTTTTTAGGAGCAGATTTTATGATCTCAATCCTCAATCTCCTCATATCTAGAGAAGCACTAAATCCCTTCATGGTGACATCAGATGCTCATGACTCACAAAAATCCTTTTGTAAAATGAGTACTTCATGGTATTGAACTCCCCCTTTACTAAAACCTTATATATTGACTTTCCCCCCCCAACCACTTTGGAGCAGTCTCTCAAGCTATCTGAGATGCTGTCTCCTGGGCTGCAGTCCTCATTCTGCCCCAAATAAAACTTAACTCACAACTCTCAAGTTGTATATCTTTTTTCAGTTGACACTGGAAAAGGTCAGTTTTCATTCCAATCCCAAAGAAAGACAATGCCAAAAAATGTTCAAACTAGCACACATTTGCATGCACTCCACATGCTAGCAAGGTAATGTTCAAAATCTTTCAAGCTAGGCTTCAATAGTATGTGAACCAAAAACTTTCCAATGAACAGGTTGGATTGAGAAATGCAGAGGAATCAAATTGCCAACAACAAGAAAAACAAGGAAAAAACCAGGAAATCCCAGAAAAAAGATCTACTTCTGCTTCACTATGCTAAAGCCTGTGAGTTGTGGATCACAACAAACTGTGGAAAATTCTTGAAGAGATAGGAATACCAGACCACCTTCCCTGCCTCCTGCTAAACCTGTATGCAGGTCAAGAAACAACAGTTAGCACCAGACAAGGAACAATGGTCTGGTTCCAAACTGGGAAAGGAGTACATCAAGGCTGTATATTGTCACTCTGCTTATTTAACTTTATGCAGAGTACATCATGCGAATTGCCAGGTGGGATGAATCACAAGTTGGAATCAAGGTTGCTGGGAGAAATATCAACCAACAACCTCTGATATGCACACAATACCTCTCAAATGGCAGGAAACAAAGAGGAACTAAAGAGCCCCTTGATGAGAGTGTGAGAGTGAAAGAAGAGAGTGAAAAGATGGCTTACAACTCAATAATCAAAAAACGATGATCATGCATGTGGTCCCATTACTTCATGGCAAATAGGTGGGGAAAAAGTGGAAACAGTGATGAATTTTATTTTCTTGGGCTCCAAAGACACTGCAGACAGTAACTGAAGTCACAAGATTAAAAGATGCTTGCTCCTTGGAAGAAAAGCTAAGACAATCCAAGGCCACATATTAAAAAGTAGAGACATCACTTTGCTGACCTAGGTCCCTATAGTCAAAGCTATGGTTTTCTAAGTCATGTATGGATGTGAAAGTTGGATCATTAAGAAGGCTGAGTGCTGAAGAATTGATGCTTTCAAATTGTGTTGCTGGAGAAGACTCTTGAGAGTCCCTCGGACAGCAAGGAGATCAAACCAGTAAATCCTTAAGAAATCAACCCTGAATATTCATTGGAAGGATTGATATTAAAGCTGAAGTTCCAATATTTTGGTTACCTAATGTGAAGAGCTGATTCATTAGAAAAGATCCTGATGCTGGGAAAGATGGAGGGCAGGAGGAGAAGGGGGCGACAGAGGATGAGATGGTTGGATGGCATCACGGACTGGATGGACTGAGTTTGAGCAAACTTAGGAGATAGTGAAGGACAGGGAAGCTTGATGTGCTACAGTCCATGGGGTTGCAAAGAGTCATACAGGACTTAGTGAGTAAACAACAGCAAGACGTTGTAAATAGAACATCCTGCTTTTATGGACCCAGTAGGAGTTTAAATTAGAATAACTATTTTGGATACCAATTTGGCAATAACTAGATTTGCAAAAACCTATATCTCAGTTTTTTCACTTCAAGGATCTTTTCCTCTGTATCCAGTCTCTCTGTCTCTGTCTCACTCTTTGTCTCTTTCTCTGACTCAATTTCTCTCTCCCTTTCTCTCTTGAAACACACACACTCGGACACTTGCATATGAACTCTGTTCACAAGGAGGCTTATAGGGAATAGTTATTAAAGTACTTTTATCACAGCTAAATATTCAAACAACTTATAAGTAATAGTACAAGAAGAAAATAAGTTGTGGTTTAGTCATAAAATTGAATAAATTAAAATAAATAAATTAGATGCTTAAATTTCATAGAAACCTTAAAATAATAATGATTAATGAAAAAGCAAGTTATGGGATGATACATATTATATGATATAATAAAGTTAAAATTAAAAATTTATACTATGTACTGTTAATGGATACAATACATACCTGTATCGATTTGAATGAAAGACAGTTTCAGATAGAGGTTGTTTTTTGCTAAAATGGGAACAAAAATGACATGGGTGGTGGCTTTTGTATTTATCCTTTAAATTTTACTCTTAAAAAACATGGAATTCTTAAACAAAGATGACAAGATGTTTTAACATTTGCTAAATTTTTTCTGGTTGATAGACATGCTAATGCATGTCTGCTACAGTTTTTTTTTGTTTTTTTGTTTTTTGTTTTTTTGCCTCTTTCTCAGAAATATGTAGTAAGCAAAAGGAAAATCTCTAATGAAAATTGAATTTTATCTATCTACTTATAAACTTCTCTTGTCTTGCTATTTTCAAATGAGATTACTATCTGGTCCATATTTAGATCTCTGAACTGTAGGGCACTTTAGCCATGATCTGAGATTCCCAGTATATACTCAGACCAGTTTATACTGCAAACTACAAATTGGCACTTGCCAAGAGGATTGCCAACCACTGAACAACAAGACCATTTGCCATCTGCCTCTGCGGAGATTGAACCCAGTGCTGTTGTAGCTATGGACTTTCAACACCCTCTGAGGGAGTTCAGGGTGGAGTGAGGCACTCTGCGCTCCAGGGAATCTGATGGGACAGGTCTTCAGATAGTCGGATGTTTTGCAGTTTCAGTTCAGTTGCTCAGTCCTTTCCGAATCTTTGCAACCACGTGGACTGCAGCATACCAGGCTTCCCTATCCATCATCAGCTCCCGGAGCTTACTCAAACTCATATCCATTGAGTCGGTGATGGCATCCAACCATCTCATCCTATATTGTCCCCTTCTCCTGCCTTCAATCTTTCCCAGCATCAAGGTCTTTTCCTTTGTCAGTTCTTTGCATCAGGTGGCAAAAGTATTGGAGTTTCAGCTTCAGCATCAGTCTTTCCAATGAATGTTCAGGACAGATTTCCTTTAGAGTGGACTGGTTGGATCTCCTTGCAGTTGAAGGGACTCTCAAGAGACTTCTCCAACACCACATTTCAAAATCATCAATTCTTTGGTGCTCAAATTTCTTTATAGTTCAACTCATACATCCATACATGACTACTGGACAATCATAGCATTGACTAGATGGACATTTGTTGGCAAAATAATGCCTCTGCTTTTTAATATGCTAAGTTGCTCATAGCTTTTCTTCCAAGGAGCAAGAGTCTTAATTTCATGGCTGCAGTCACCATCTGCAGTGATTTTGGAGCCCAGGAAAATAAAGTCTGACACTTTCCCATTGTTTCCCCATCTATTTGCCGTGAAGTGATGATACTGGAGGCCATGATCTTAGTTTTCTGAACGCTGAGTTTTAAGCCAACATTTTCACTCTCCTCTTTCACTTTCATCAAGAGGCTCTTTAGTTCTTTTTCACTTTCTGCCATAAGGTGTCATCTGCATATCTGAGGTTATTGGTATTTCTCCTGGCAATCTTGATTCCAGTTTGTGCTTCATCCAGCCTGGCATTTTGCATGATGTACTCTGCGTAGAAGTTAAATAAGCAGGGAGACAACATACAGCTTCGACGTACTCCTTTTCCTGTTTGGAGCCAGTCTGTTGTTCCATGTCCAGTTCTAACTGTTGCTTCTTGACATACATACAGATTTCTCAGGAGGCAGCTCAGATTTTCTGGTATTCTCATCTCTTGAAGAATTTTCCAGTTTGTTGTGATCCACACAGTCAAAGGCTTTGGCATAGTCAATAAAGCAGAAATAGATGTTTTTCTGAAACTCTCTTGCTCTTTTGATGATCCAACAGATGTTGGCAATTTGATCTCTGGTTCCTCTACCTTTTCTAAATCCAGCTTAAACATCTGGAAGTTCACGGTTCACGTACTACTGAAGCCTGGCTTGAAGAATTTTGAGAATTACTTTGCTAGTGTGTGAGATGAATACAGTTGTGTGGTAGTTTGAGCATTTTGGGGGATTGAAATGAAGACTGACCTTTTCCAGTCCTGTGGCCACTGCTGAGTTTTCCTAATTTGCTGGCATATTGTGTGCAGCACTTTCACAGCATCATCTTTTAGGATTTGAAATACTCCACTGGAATTCCATCGCCTCCACTAACTTTGTTCATAGTGATGCTTCCTAAGGTTCACTTGACTTCACATTCCAGGATGTCTGGCTTGGTGAGTGATCACACCATCATGGTTATCTGGGGCAGGAAGACCTTTTAGTATAGTTCTTCTGTGTATTCTCGCCACCTCGTTTTAATATCTTCTGCTTCTGTTAGGTCCCTACCATTTCTGTCCTTTATTGTGTCCCTCTTTGCAGGAAATGTTCCCTCAGTGTCTCTAATTTTCTTGAAGAGATCTCTAGTCTTTCCCATTCTATTATTTTCTTCTATTTCTTTGCATTGATCACTGAGGAAGGCTTTTTTTTGTTGTTGTTGTTTCTCTTTGCTATTCTTTGGAACTCTGCATTCAAATGAGTATATCTTTCCTTTTCTCCTTTGCCATTTGCTTCTCTTCTATTCCCAGCTATTTGTAAGGGATCCTCAACCATTTTGACTTTTTACACTTCTTTTTCTTGGGGGTGGTCTTGATCATTACCTCCTGTACAATGTCACAAACCTCTGTCCATAGTTCTTTGTGCACTCCGTTTATCAGATCTAGTCCCTTGAGTCTATTTGTCACTTTTTCTGTGTAATTGTAAGGGATATGATTTAGCTCATACCTGCATGGTCTAGTGATCACATGGACTCTGCTGGCTTTATGGTGGGGTTAATGGTGACCTCCTCCAAGAGGATACAACTGGATGTTTTTAGGAACATATTGTTATTATCTCAATCCTCTATCTCCTCATATCTAGAGAAGCACTAAATCCCTTCCTGGTGACATCACTTCTTTGTGACTAGCAGAAGACCTTTTATTAAATGATTGTTTAATAGTATTGCACTCCACCTTTCCTGAAACCTTATGCATTGACCTTCCTCCCACTGCCTCTCTGGAGCAGTCTCTCAGAGCTATCTGAGGTGCTGCCTCCTGACTGCAGTCCTCATTTTGCCCTAAATAAAGCTTAATTCACAACTCTCAAGTTGTTCATCTGTTTTAGTCGACAATACTTATATTCTCTTTCATGCTTAGAAAATAAATTTGAAGAGGAGGCTATAATCTGTATAGACTGGACAGTGTTTGCCATGAATTAAAGTAAAGTGAAAGTGTTAGTGGCTTAGTCACATCCGACTCTTTGTGATGCAAAGTGGACTATAACCCACCAGGTTCCTCTATCCATGGAATTCTCCAGGCAAGAATACTGGCATGGGTTGACATTTCCATCTCCAGGGAATCTTCTCCACCCAATGATGGAACCTAGGTCTCCCACATTGCAGGCAGGCTCTTTACCATCTGAGCTACCAGGGAAGTCCATGAATTTATGTAACATGTATTTAGCAACATAGACATAATTTAGGCAACAAAGTTAGTTTTAAAGGCAAGGCCAGGACAATGCTGTTTATATTTTCATATTTTCATTTTATATGTTTTTTATTGATTAAGTGATGAAGGACGGAGTCTCTTGACTTCTTAAAAGATCAGAGATTCTGAAGTTCATACCAGCTAAAGACCTTGAGCAATAAGGGTCTCTCAGACTACTCTAGGGTTTTGGCATAAATCCATCCCCCCAAAACAGATGTTATTATTTGTAAAATTAAAAAAGAAAAGTATTTGCCAGTCTTGTGATGACATGTTTCAATTTGCATGTTTTGATTTGGTCTTTAGTACCATTTTTTTTTCCAGTGATTCTTTCCCAATCATTTTTAATTCATTTGTGCTTCCAGTTTGATTAAAATCAAGTTTGCATTTAGAATTTACAGCTTTCATACCTGTACTATTTTAAAATTCTTAATGACTTGAAAATGAGGCAATTACATATATACAAACATACTCTGATTATATTAATTTGTAGCTGTGTACCTATAAAAAAATTTGCTTATTCAAATTATTACTAACAAAACTGTCAAAGCAATAATACCCTCCAGTTCACTTCAGTTCAATCACTCAATCGTGTCCAACCCTCCGCAACTCTATTAACAGCAGCACGCCAGGCCTCCCTGTCCATCACCAACTCCTGGAGTACACCCAAACCCATGTCTGTCGAGTCGGTGATACCATCCAACCATCTCATCCTCTGTTGTCCCCTTCTCCTCCTGCCCTCCATCTTTCCCAGCATCAGGGTCTTTTCAGATGAGTCAGCTCTTTGCATCAGGTGGCCAAAGTATTGGAGTTTCAGCTTCAAAATCAGTCCTATCAATGAACACCCAGGACTGATCTCCTTTAGAATGGACTGGTTGGATCTCCTTGCAGTCCAAGGGACTCTCAAGAGTCTTCTCCAACACCACAGCTCAAAAGCATCAGTTCTTCAGAGCTCAACTTTCTTTATAGTCCAACTCTCACATCCACACATGACCACTGGAAAAACCATAGCCTTGACTAGATGGACCTTGGTTCACAAAGTTATGTCTCTGCTTTTTAATATGCTCTCTGCTGCTGCTGCTGCTGCTAAATCACTTCAGTTGTGTCTGACTCTGTGCGACCCCATAGATGGCAGCCCACCAGGCTCCCCTGTCCCTGGGATTCTCCAGGCAAGAACACTGGAGTGGGTTGTCATTTCCTTCTCCAGTGCATGAAAGTGAAAAGTGAAAGTGAAGTCACTCAGCCATGTCCAACCCTCAGCGACCCCATGGACTGCAGCCTTCCAAGCTACTCCATCCATGGGATTTTCCAGGCAAGAGTACTGTAGTGGGGTGCCATTGCTTTCTCCGAATATGATCTCTAGGTTGCTCATAACTTTCCTTTGAGGAGTAAGTGTCTTTTAATTTCATGGCTGCAATCACCATCTGCAGTGATTTTGGAGCCCAGAAAAATAAAGTCAGCCACTGTTTCCACTGTTTCCCCATCTATTAACCATGAAGTGATGGGACCAGATGCCGTGATCTTTGTTTTCTGAATGTTGAGCTTTAAGCCAACTTTTTCACTCTCCTCATTCACCTTCATCAAGAAGCTCCTTAGTTCACATTTACTTTCTGCCATAATAGTGGTGTCATCTGCATGTTTGAGGTTATTGTTATTTCTCCCGGCAATCTTGATTCCAGCTTGTGCTTCATCCAGCCCAGCGTTTCTCATGATGTATTCTGCATGTAAGTTAAATAAGCAGGGTGACAATATACAGCCTTGACGTACTCCTTTTCCTATTTGGAACCAGTCTGTTCCATGTCCAGTTCTAACTGTTGTTTCCTGGTCTGCCTACAGGTTTCTCAAGAGGCAGTTCAGGTGGTCTGCTATTCCCATCTCTTTCAGAATTTTCCACAGTTAATTGTGATCCACATAGTCAAAGGCTTTGGCATAGTCAATAAAGCAGAAATAGATGTTTTTCTGGGACTCTCTTGGTTTTTCGATGATCCGGCAGATGTTGGCAATTTGATCTCTGGTTCCTCTGCCTTCTAAAACCAGCTTTAAGATCTGGAAGTTCACGGTTCAAATATTACTGAAGACTGGCTTGGAGAATTTTAAGCATTTCTTTACTAACATGTGAGATGAGTGCAGTTGTGCGGTAGTTTGAGTATTCTTTGGCATTGCCTTTCTTTGGGACTGGAATGAAAACTGACCTTTTCCAGTCCTGTGGCCACTGCTGAGTTTTCCAAATTTGCTGGCATATTGAGTGCAGCACTTTCACAGCATCATCTTTCAGGATTTGAAATAGCTCCACTGGAATTCCATTACTTCTACTAGCTTTGTTTGTAGTGATGCTTTCTAAGGCCCACTTGACTTCACATTCCAGAATGTCTGGCTCTAGGTGATTGATCACACTATCATCATTATCTCGGTCGTGAAGATTTTTTCTGTACAGTTCTTTTGTGTATTCTTGCCACCTCTTCTTAATATTTCCTGCTTCTGTTAGGTCCATACCATTTCTGTCCTTTTCTGAGTCCATCTTTGCATGAAATGTTCTCTTAGTATCTCTAATTTTCTTGAAGAGATCTCTAGTCTTTCCCATTCTGTTGTTTTTCTCTATTTCTTTGCATTGATCACTGAGGAAGGCTTTCTTATCTCTGCTTGCTTTTCTTTGAAACTCTGCATTCAGATGCTTATAGCTTTCCTTTTCTCTTTTGCTTTTCACTTCCCTTCTTTCACAGCTATTTGTAAGGCCTCCCCAGACAGCCATTTTGCTTTTTTGCATTTCTTTTTCTTCGGGATGATCTTGATTCCTGTCTCCTGTACAGTGTCACGAACCTCTGTCCATAGTTCATCAGGCACTCTATCAGATCTAGACCCTTAAATCTATTTCTCACTTCTACTGTATAATCATAAGGGATTTGATTTAGGTCATACCTGAATGGTCTAGTGGTTTTCTCCACTTTCTTTAATTTAAGTCTGAATTTGGCAGTAAGGAGTTCATGATCTGATCTGGGACTATCAAATACAAAAGGAACCAGAAAAAAAATGTATCCTCTCTACTTATAATGTTGTTTTCCACTTAAAATAGTTATATACAATGTGCCAGTTCATTCACTTCAAATGATTCACCTCAGTGAATAATTTAGTGACTTCAGGATTTGTTTAATTTTCTTATATTGCACAGATATAATGATAGATATAAGAAGGTATTAAGTATGCTATTTCAATTTAATTTACTGGCTTACAGTAGACTTTCAACCCCTGCAAACAAACATTTGTACCCTGTTAGTCTTAGCCGTAGCCTTAGTCTTTAAAATGTCCTATATTACACTGGCATTTTTTAAAAGGATCTGTGATATTACCAGTTATATAATCTTTTTAATATTCAGAATATTAATGTGTAACTTACTTCTTTCAGATTTTGATTTGTAAAACATCAGTATGTCTCTTGCTTTTATTCTTCATATATGGCATAATGATTCGATATAGACTGAAATTTTGCCAGTAGTAAGACAAAAGTTCTTTATTGAGTAGTCAAAGGCTCCAGACTCTTTAAGTCATTATGGCATATCTCTCCCTCTTTCCTAATTTTAGGTGGTGATAGATTAAATTTTACTTAGTTTCTAGACCTGGCAGGGAGATAGTGTGGAGACACATGCTGTAAGTTACTCATCCCATGGAGATAACAAATGGTTCATTAAGTATAACATATTTAATTATGAAATTATGGAGTGGAAGCAGTTTTTGAGTGCTTCTAGTTTAATCTTTCTTCCATTCAGGAACTTTGGTTAACATGCCAGATGGATGGTTATTTAGCCACTGCTTAAACATGTGTGGGGCCGAAGACAGCTTTTAAGAGAAACTGTTCACATGTGGGACTAGGAGAATGATTGCAAAATTCTTACCAATATTTGTCTAACAGATGCTCCTTTTAAACTTACTCTCTTGGCTCCTAGTTGTACAACACAGTATCTGTTAGTTTTTTTCTTTTACTTAGCAATCTTTTTACATATGTTTAGTCTGTTATCATATCTCCATATATTTTCTACTCTCTAAATCAAGTCCTAAAAATCAGCTTGTGAAAATAATGTATTTGATTACATAATGATAAAAAATAAAAAGAGAATTACAGTCAGGAAAAATACATGATTATAAAAGCAGTGCAACGATGGGAAGGACATATATGGTCTATATGCCATGATGGATTCTATGGTTGACTTTCTATTTGGGTTCTGTACTTTCTAGTAATCAAAGTGACAGCAGATGATATTATCACTTATACTAAGTTCCTCAGTGTAATCAAAAGTTTTCAACTGACATAAATTCTGAAAGGATATGTTAGATGGTAATCCATTTGTAAATCTCAGTGTTTTTTGTTTCTTGGTATTCTTTTAATACCCAAATTGGGTATTAAATTTTTAAGATTGAAGTATAGTTAATTTACAATGCTGTTTTACTTTCTGGTGTACAGCAAAGTGATTCAGTTTTTTATATGTATATATGTATAATTATATATGTATATATATGTGCATATATATATATTTTCAGATTCTTTTCCATTATGGATTATTATATGATATTGAATATAGTTCCCTGTGCTATACAGTAGGTCTTTGTTGTATATCTATTTTATTTAAAAGTACATATCTATTAACCCCAAACTCCTAATTTCTCTCTCTCTTCCTCCTCCCTGCCCACCTCTTCTATCATCTTTGATAACCATAAGTTTGTTTCCTATGTCTGTGAGTATATTTCTGTTTTGTAAATAAGTTGATCTGCATCACTTTTGTATAGATTCCACACACTTAACTCAGTATTTTAATGAACAATGTCCTCAGTAACATTCCTTCAACAATCGTATTATCATTATTCCTGTGGCATTTGTCTCTAGAACTTTCACAACCTCTGATATATGTAGGGGGGGAAATTGAAATGTGTCTCTCATTTCCATGTGAATTAGAAAAAAAATGGACAGTGGACTATTCATTTAATAAATCTTGGCATGCTGTCTGATGTGCCTCACAATCTAGGTTACAAGGATGCTGCAATTCCCCAGGATGAACCATGTCAAGAAATATGCTTAAACAGCTTTGAAAGACTCAGTAGGGCATTACCAGGTACTAAGATTCCTTCTCATCAAAGAAGTAATAATAGGATTCCTGCTGCTTGCAACCGTTTATATATCTTCATTAGTGCAAACGAGTGTAGATTGTACTTCAGAAGCCTCCATGTTCTCTTGAGAAGGAAGCAGTTACCCACCCCAGTATTCTTGCTTAGAGAATCCCATGCACAGAGGAGCCTGGCAGGCTGCAGTCCATAGAGTTGCACAGAGTCAGACATGACTGAAGTGACTAAGCAGCAGGAGTGTTTTCTTAGGAATGAAAGTACTCACTGCAAAAGTTCAGTCTAGTTCTAACAAATTAAAATTTATTTTTTTTCTCCTTTTTCCCTTTTACCCCTACAATGGGGTCAAAAAATTAAATTGAAAATTAGATGATTTGTTCTTTTTAATAGTTCCAAAGTGACAGAAATAGTTCTAAGAATATTTGTTAGGGCAAAACTCATCATTTCTGCATCAGTCTATTCATAGAGTGTGTTTATTCATAACATGGCTGATTTTGAATTGATAGGTAATGCAGTCATTATCCATCAGAACCTTCTAACCATGTGTCACTCTGATTGCTGCAAGTGGACATTTCTAAAGGTAAATTATAATCCTTGTAACAATAGTTTTGTATTAGGAGATATTTAGGCTCTCCCTGACGTTCTTTATCTTGCAAATAGTAAAATGAAACTTATTTGATAAAAAGTTGAAGGGTTAATGCGGCCACAATAGGGAAAGTGGAGATGTGCTGCTTGCAAACAGGATGTTCTGCCAAGGAGACGGACACAGCCTTGAGATTAATGGTCCCTTGCAAATAAGGGAACATTCCCTTCTTGTGATAAGGGCTCTGGACAGACTCTGCAGTAAGCCGGAATTTCACTCCCTTTTGCTGTACGATAACATTTATGCACATGCGCTGTACTGAATAAGTTTGGTCATACAGTCTGGAATTCTGCCCAGGGGGCTATATAAAAATAAACCACAAGCTTGCTTGCTTGCGCAGCAGTTATTATTTTTCCTCTGACCAGAGTGTGTCTATCTCTTGTATGTCTTATGTCTTGTTCTATGTCATTTCACTCGTAATCTCCAGAAATCTCCTACAAAAGTCCTGTTTAATCTAAACAAAACAGCTCTGCATAAAATAGAACAAACATAATTATATCTTTGTGTCCCTGTGATGAGTTGCTTCAGTCATGTCCAACTCTTTGCAACCCTGTGGACTGTAGCTTTGCAACCCTGTGGACTGTAGCCCACCAAGCTTCTCTGTCCATGGGATTCTCCAGGCAAGAATTCTAGAGTGGGTTGCCATGCCAGGGGGTCTTCCTAACCCAGGGTCAAACCTGCGTCTCTGCATTGGCAGGTGGGCTCTTCACTACTAGCGCCACCTGGGAAGCCTGATTGTATCTTAAAGAATATTAAATTAAATAAAATTTGCCAGCTGTGTTGCTGAAGAAAATGTAAACAATTAATTGAAAATAACCAAGTTGATTAGAAATTCAGGATTGTTGAGGTTTACAGGAAAGCATTGCCATTGCTTTTCTCTGTGCTTGTGTAGAAGGCCAGCACTCACACAAAAAGAGTGATGTGAAACTACTTGGTTAATGCCTCCTTAGAGTCAAATTAGAACATTTAGCCTCCAAAGAAAATTGTTCAGTTTGAATTATCTGGTTCGTCTCTAATTTTTTGCTGTCTCTTTTCATCTGGTCTTTTCACATGCCTTTTCTTCAGGCTAAAGATGATGAGCCCTGACTGTGATTTCAACGTCTCAGCATAAATAAAGAAATAAGTACCCAGAGACACTTTCTCATGTTTGTTTTCTTATTATGTATCTGATCCTTAGTTTTGCAAATGGTAGTCTATTCAAGTCAGTACTATTATAAATTTTAGCTAGTCAAGCAATTGTAAAATACTAAGCTGCATAATAGGAATTATTCGTGTTAAAGTTAAGTAATAACAGGATGAATTCTGCAGCCATTTTCTGTCACAAGAGGCTTCTGCCATGCTATTCAAGAAGGAAGCTGGAGATCAGAAGTTGGAGGTGAGGGTCAAACATTACAGGAGTGGTTCTAATCAGTTTCTAGCATGGAGGGGGAGAAGCATGTAGGCTATAGGCAGGATTTTAAATTCTTTATACTGACATCTTCCGTTTAGAGATTCTAACTGCAAAGAGGGTATGTGTCCTCAGGAACCAAACCAAGTCCCTTTGGTACTTCAAGGCTTGGAACCTTTGAGATGAAGTCCTTGAGTGTCCTGTTGCAGAGAGAACTCACAGAGTGCCAGGAGGAGGAAAACAGTTGGAAATGTGCAGTTTCTATATTGGCAAAAAATTAAGAGGTGTGAAAACTGAGTATCTGGGGAAGTACATGGTTTGGAGTTTTGATAGATAAAAAGGCAGAATGGAATGCATTCAGTTTACAATGTGTCTTTTAAAAGTTGTATTTACTTCTCCTAGTGTCCTTGGCTTCAAATGATGAATGCTGTGAACAGGCAGTGGATTAGATGCTTTTAAGAAGAAACATATAGTGCACAAAGCACAATCAGAGCTGTGATAGGTAAGTTCAGCTCTGTCTAGTGCTCTTGGTTTATTGGTCCCTCAGAGACTGGCTAGAAAGTACCACAGGAAAGATATTTTTAGGCTGTAGGCAGTTGAAGTGCTATAGTGAGATCACTTATTAATCTTTAAACAGTACTATCTGCTATTGTGTGTGTATTTTAGAGTCTAATTTATCTTACTTTCTACTGCTGGTACAGGATATAAGGTCACATTCATAAGAACAATTAAATAGCACTGTAACAAAAGGTGAAGAAAAGCTGCTAGAAATACTAAATCTTTGACCAAATGCATAATTATAAATTAAACTGAAGTCCACTATTAGGCTAATAAACTGTTCATGGGTGTATGTGTTCTACCCTATATTGCAAATATTATCACAGGATAATGCACACTTGCATGACGTGAAAACAATATACAGAAAAGTCACTGGTCTGACTGTGAACAAAAATAAATTTTCTTTGGTTTAAATTTTTCTGGTTCATTAAAAAGCTATCATGAAGGACATGTACATTTCTAGTAGAATTTGAGTATCTGTGTTATTATACTTTTTTTGTAAATTTTATTATTTATTATTATTATTATTATTTTTTACTTTACAATATTGTATTGGTTTTGCCATACATCAACATGAATCCACCACAGGTGTACACGTGTTCCCCATCCTAAACCCCTCTTCCTCCTCCCTGTACCATCCCCCTGGGTCATCCCATTGCACCAGCCCCAAGCATCCTGTATCCTGCATCGAACCTAGACTGGCAATTCATTTCTTATATGATATTATACATGTTTCAATGCCATTCTCCCAATCTTGACGTCTAATAGCTTTGTTTTTCTCTTGTAAAATATGGAAAGACTTCTAGATAACACAGTATAATAACACAGATATCCCAACTCCTAATTTATCCCTCTCCCTTCTTCCCTGGTGGCTCAGATGGTAAGGAGTCTACCTGTAGCGTGGGAGACCCAGGTTCAATCCCTAGGTTGGGAAGATCCCCTGGAGAAGGAAATGGCAACCTACTCCAGAATTCTTGCCTGCAAAATCTCACGGAGAGAGGGGCCTGGTGGGCCACAGTCCATGAAGTCGCAAAGAGTCAGACACGACTGAGCCACTGCACTGTATCCTTTGGTAACCATCAGTTTGTTTTCTATGTATTTAACTTTATTCCTGTTTTGCAAATAAGTTCATTTGTATTATTTTTCATATTCCTCACATAATATCATTCTCTCTATGACTTCACTGCAAATGACAATATTCCATTGTTTTGTATGGCTTAGTAGTAGTCCATCCGATACATGTATCACATCACCTTAATCCAGTCGTCTGTTGATGGGCACTTGCATTGCTTTCATATCTTGACTCTTATATTAATAAATAGTGCCACTATGCCTATTGGGATTCATGTATATTTTTAAATAAGAGTTTTCATCTCTTCTGGATATATACCCAGAAGTGATATTGCTAGATTATGATACCTCTATTTTTAATTTTTTGAGGAAGCTTCGTATTGTTCTAATATGAACATTGTTCTGATGTTGAAGCTGAAACTCCAATACTTTGGCCACCTCATGCGAAGAACTGACTCATTTGCCAAGACCCTGATGCTGGGAAAGATTGAAGGCAGGAGGAGAAGGGGACGACAGAGGATGAGATAGTGGATGGCATCATTGACTGGATGGACATGAGTTTGAGTAAACTCTGGGAGTTGGTGATGGACAGGGAGGCCTAACGAGCTGCTGTCCTCGGGGTCACAAAGAGTTGGACAGGACTGAGTGACTGAACTGAACTGAACTGAACTGAACATATTGTTCTCAATAGTGGCTGCACTAGTTTATATTCCCACCAACAGTATAGAAGGATTCCCTTTTTTCCACACCTTCTCCAGCACAAATTGTAGACTTTTTGACTGTGGCCATTGTGACCAGTGTGAGGTGATACTTCATTGTACTTTTGATTTGTATTCCTCTAATAATTAGCAATATTGTTATTGTTGTCCAGTAACTGTGATGTCTGACGTTTTGTGACCTCATGAACTAGTCTAGCATGCCAGGCTTCCCTGTCCTTCACTGTCTCCCACAGTTTGCTCAAACTCATGTCCATTGAGTTGGTGATGCCACCCAACCATCTCATCCTCTATCATCCCCTTCAATATCGAGCATCTTTTCATGTGCCTAGTGACCATTTGTGTGCCTTCTTTGGAGAAACATCTATTAAGGCCTTTGCCCATTTTTGACTGGATTGTTTTTCATTTTTTGATGCTGAGTTGTAGGAGCTGTTTGTATATTTTGGGAATTAATGCGTGGCTGATCACATCATTTGCAAATGTTTTCTCCCATTCCATGCGTTGCCTTTTTATTTGTGGTTTCCATTGCAGTACAAAAGCTTTTACATGTTACTAGGTGCCATTTGTTTATTTCTGCTTTTATTTCTCTTGTCTTAGGAGACTGATCTAAGAAAATGTTGCTATGATTTATGTCAGAGAATGCTTTGCCTATGTTCTCTTCTAGGGTTTTTCTGGTGTCATGTCTTATATTTATGTCTTTAAACCATTTCAAGTGTATTTTGTATATTGTGTGAAGCAGTGTACTAACTATATTGATTTATATGAGGCTATCCAGTGAGAAATTGATATATTTCACCATACCCCTTAGGTAGAAACATCATCTGACTTTATGAAATATATTGCAACATATTTTCCATCATGGAAGAGAGGGACATATGCATGCATTTCTTTCCTTATTATTTGGAAATGTCCCACAATTCAGACTTCATCATCCTGAATATCTTTAAGAAAAAAGGTAGAAATTCCATTGGTATGTGGCAAACTATTGCTATGTATTTCATGCTTCTCTATAATATATTCCTTCTGCATTTGATTTAGAACAACAGCATCAGCCATTTGGCCACCAAATCATGCTGTGGCTTAGGTACACTGTGGAGATTAGACTGCATTTCTAGCAGCAGCAGAGACCTGAGCAAAAGCCAAAAAAAAAAAAAAAAAAAAGCGTGCCCTTTTTATTGAATCCGTCAATCTTAGAAGTGTGTATGTTGCTGTCTCTCACTGATTAGCAGATTTTAATATTTGTCCAGAGAAGTTGATACAGTTCACGGAAATATTGTCATATGAACAACTGTTTCAGTTAATGATGCATTTGTTGTCTCAATGAAAGTTTGTGTGGTGGGTTTGGTTTTGTTTAAACTTTTAAAATCGAGCTTGGTTTATGGTTTCAACAAACCCCTTAAAAACTAATATCTGATCACCTATTTCCTGTCTTTTTTCAATATTCAGTTCAGTTCAATTCAGGTCAGCTGCTCATTTATGTCCGACTCTTTGTGACCGCATGGACTGCGGCATGCCAGGCTTCCCTGTCCATCGCCAACTCCCAGAGTTTACTCAAACTCATGTCCACTGAGTCAGTGATGCCATCCAACCATCTCATCCTCTGTCATCCCCTTCTCCTCTAGCCTTCAATCTTTCCCAGCATCAGGGTCTTTTCCAATGAGTCAGTTCTTCACATCAGGTGGCCAAAGTATTGGAGTTTCAGCTTTAGCATCAGTCCTTCAGTGAATATTGTCAATTTTATTGATCACTTATAAACCATCATGACTCTAATACACTTTACCCATGTAAGAACGTAATGGCTTCTGTGTGTGTGTGTGCTTAGTCACTTGTGTCTGACTCTCTGCATCCCCATAGACTACAGCCTGCCAGGCTCCTCTGTCCATGGAATCTTCCAGGCAAGAATACTGGAGTGGATTGCCATTTCATACTCCAGGGGATCTTCCCAACCCAGGAGTCGAACCTGCCTCTTTTTCATTTCCAGTATTGGCAGATGGGTTCTTTACCACTAGCACCACCAATGGATTCTATCACAGATAAATTACATATTGCTTTTCTTTTTTTAAAATTATTATTAATTTATTTATTTATTTATTTATTTATTTACTTTATAATATTGTGTTGGTTTTTGCCATACTTCAACATGAATCTGCCACGGATGTACACGTGTTCCCAATCCTGACCCTCCCTCCCACCTCCCTCCCCATACCATCCCTCTGGGTCATCCCAGTGTATCAGCCCCAAGCATCCTATATCCTGCGTCGAACCTAGACTGGCAGTTCATTTCTTATATGATATTATACATGTTTCAATGCTGTTCTCCCAAATCATCCCACCCTCTCCCTCTCCCAAGAGTCCAAAAGACTGTTCTATACATCTGTGTCTCTTTTGCTGTCTCGCGTTGCTTTTCTGTTATACATGTTTGTAAGAAATGTATACTTATATATTGTTTTGTTTGTTCAGTCAGTAGTTTTCTTAATCCTCTGAACTGATACACTTTGCACATCCCTGTACTGTTTATTTCACAACTACGTTTTTTTTTTAGCAGAAAGTCCGCTCCTAGCTGTTTAGCAACACGATGCCATATGTTGCTTTCTGCAGTGCAACGATGTGGAGCACCTCCGTGATGAAGTCTGGACTTCTTCCAAAGAAGGAAAGTGATATCACCCTTCTGTTGAACTATGAAGTTCTCCACTTGCGCAGTGTCTTCCCCAGCAGAAAATGAGCATTGTTCACGGACAGGTTCCTTTAGATAAGGTCTAAGTGAAATGAATCAATTGGAGGGAGTCAATTCAATGCCAATTTCCATTTCAGTGGCAGGCTAATTGCTAGCTCTGTAAGATTTCTGCACCTTTTTTTTTTTTTTTTTTTTGAGAGGGGAGATAAAATTTCTAGCCACATACCCCAAAGCAATTCATATGTTACATTCGGTTGGTTTTCAGTGTTGACGTGCTTGTGTTGGTTTCCATAAACACTCCCATGAAGAATCAGTGTGGTTGTTCGCAGCATCTTTTTAATTATACAGAAATCGGGGGAGGTGCCATGCTTGTGGTCACTCTGGTTTTCATTGTTTATCTTTGTATTGATGGAAAAACCCATGAACATAAGAAATATTAGCTCTTTTGAAATCAGACATACGGAATACATCTCACACATTTACATTTGTCAGGCTGCTTCATGAGGAATGGTAATTTGAAGAAATATTTCCTGTAAAATTTTAAAATGGGGTTGAAAATTATACCACACTGCTTATCAGCATGTTGCATATGTGGTGGAAATAATAGGATCCTGGTATCTGATTTAAATAAACCAAGCGCTAGTAGTACAAAACAAAAAGGAGCCACACACCCTTCATAGTATACCATGCCAAGTATTGCTACGGTCACAGAAGCCCATGGAAACACATTGTTGCAGAGAATCCTTTCAGTTCCCTGGACACTGATGTTTTCAGAAGAAAAATAATGATAGTAATCCTCCTTGGATATGTTTTCTTTGAAACATACTGCAGAGTTTATCAGAAACTAAGAAATGCTGTGCAGTCTGGGGGAAGCCCAGAACTTTCCAAAGAGTCTTACAGTTATTTTGTAGAGCTATTGCCCATGGTGTTGGGAGGTCACATTTCCCTTTGTGCATTGACTTATTAAGGCATATATAGATACTTGTTTATTCATTTTTATTCTCACTTCTGTTTTTATGTGACAACTCACTTTTGTAATTTTTGTCTTTATTTCATTCAGACGGTTTTAACTAGAAAAGATTTTATTTAAAAGATGCTTTTTGTCCCCTTCTTCATTTTCCATTCACTCTTTAAATCCAGTTTCTTTGTTCACACCTGTTTTGGCACTGTTCTTTCCTGGAATGAGGTTGGGAATGTTCAAGCACTACAGAGATATATAGATATATGCTTTTTAATTGTGGGCAATACTTAAGGTTGGACTGTTTATTTAAATTCTTCATACCCCAGTGTTTTTAAGTGGGGATGCTAATGATATCACAGAATCATAAGAATTGAATGTAATAATTCTGTGGCAATAATAAACCCAGCACAGAATAATTATTTCCTAAACAGGTATTTTTATTATTGTTGCTGAACTACAATTCTGATGGACTTTCTTAACTGATACTGTCATTATTTAATTCTTGTTGAAAATCCTCCCCTTGCCTTTATGTCACACAGACTCCAAACTAGTGCTGCTCCAATGCTGGACACACTGTCTCTCTAGACTTTGCTCACAAGTCTCTCACCATCTCTATGTGGTCCCCCAATCCCAAGTGTCCTGCCCATTGGTCTGCTGGTAGATGGTGCAGATTGGAGCATTTTGTTGCTTGCATTCTTCAGAGTCTTCCCAGGACTTTCTTGAAAGATCAGATACTTGCCTTTCCTTATACCACCTCCATTATGCTGCATTAATCAGAAGAGGGTAATTGTTTGCATATTTGTCTCTTCCACTTGATGGTGAACTCTGTGTTCACTGAGTCCCTGAGGTACGGGGTGCAATGAGTATGGTGCTGGTATGTACGCAATATTACTTGAACAGACTGGGAAAAGATTACTTAGCTTTAGCAATCCTTCCATATCTCTGAGAACTCATCTAGCTCCTTTCTGTGTTTCCATCCCCAAGTACAGCAAATTTTTATAAAGTTTTGACTTTTTGTTTTTTATTCTATCCACTCCATCCTCAGTCACGTCTAGTCATTGCAAAGGCTTCAGATGATGCACTGGTGCCATTCCCTAATCATCCTGACCATTCTGGCCCCAGAATCTCTTTATATCCATCTGCTAAATATTTCAACAGTAATAAAATCAACATCATCTTAAGCTCTGTTTTCCCACTACAAATTCTTCCCTTTCCATGCTACTCTCATCCAATAAAAATGTTTTTCCTACAGCAACACTTTTCTTCCTTTAACTCATTCCTAAAGATTATAAATTATTATGATTTCATGTCACAGTTTTGTAGAACTCCATTGCTTACAAAGCTCTTTAACAAATGTTATTTCATTGCATCCTTTAAAAGCCCTCAAGTAATATTATTATTTCAGATTTATTAAAGAAGCTATCTTTTCCAGTTCCATAAAACTTTCCTGCATATAATTTATAATAATAGCAAGAGCTATTATTTATCTCTGCCTAATTTTACTTTCTTCATATTTTTGAATTCTTGCAATAGTGCTCCAAGGCTGTTGTTTCCCACAAAAGGGCCATCTGAGTTTTTAGAAATTAAAAAATAATAATAATACTTGACAGATCCTCTTAACTGAACTTTCTCCAATTTATTCCTCCCTTCAGTTCTACTCAATAAATAGTTATTGAGTTATTTTCCTACTATGCTGTTTGTATGGTATCACTCTGCTCATAACATACTTTAGTGAATAGCCACTGCTTACTAAAACTGCCTACAAATAGTGGATATTTCCTACCATGACATTTAAAGTCCAGGATAAAATGGTCCAAAATTACATTTCAAGGCTTATGGCAGATTTTCCAATATCCTGCAAAATGTTATAACTAAGTCTAACTTTCCACTATAAAGTCCCCACACTTTACAACATGAATTTTTACTCATGCCAGTATCTGTCTAAAAGAAATTCTTCTCTGTATCCTTCTGTTGGCTTCTAGACCTGTCTTTAATATACGTTTTACTGAAGAATCTCTAATACATCATACTTGAAAAAAAAAAAAAAGAAGAAATGGTAATTTCTTCTACTGAATTCTCAAGATACTTGCAATTTCTGAAGTTACCTTGAAGATCATTATCTTTTCGTCTTAAATTTTTGCTTGTCTTATTCCTGTTATTCATTGAATGTTTGATACTATTGGGTAAATTAAGTCACACTATATAAAACTCTGTTACAGAAATGACCTAAGTCCAGTAAAATTAACTTTTTAAAAATATTCAGTTTAAAAAATCCAGAACTTTAGAGTATATAATACTGAAGTTTAGCTCAAATGTAAGCATTAAAGAGAGAAGAGTAAAAATAGAAGTGAAGTTCCTACTGGCGTTTAGGCACCGAATCTAGCTGATAAAGAAGAGAAGCAAGGAGAGCACAAAGCATTTCTAGAGATGGAAAAGAATGAAAAGACCACTCGAGTTCCACTCCTCTCTTTTACTGTGTATGTGATCTAATGGGGGCATATACACAGCACCATGTCTGCCGACATCCATGTCAGAATTTCCTTAACATTGTACAGCCAGATAACAATAACCTGCTCAATGTGAAACATAACATTCTCAGAGGACTTCTTATAAAATCCACGTAAAGTTTTTGTCTTTGTCATTGAAAAAATTTCAAATACCCAACGGCTATTTTATCTCGCTAGGAATCACAGGCACCTTTACTTTTTGATCCCTGATGTCAATGTAATATCTAGCTCACAAATCTTCATAGTCAAATCAGGTAGAAAATGATGTGAACAATTGGCACAGCCACATTTGTTTTGCTTATTATTGCTGGAGAACCTTATCTCTCCCCTCAGGTGTTAGAGAACATTATCTCTCTATATGTAGATATCTATATCTCTCTATATATGTGTGTGTGAGAAACTGTAGCATCTAATTTATCACCTTCCTTTACAACAAATTTAACAAAAAATGCAAGTACATTCAAACTGAAGTGATATCATTACTTTGATCTTTGTTAAAGTAATGTAGTATCCTCTCATGTTGGCTTTACCTCAGCTGTTTTTTAAAAAAATTTTTCCAGTTGTAATCCATCTTTGTAAAAACTAACCGCAGTGATTTTCACAAAACAGCAAAATAGCTTAGGCAAGAGAAGACAGTGGAAAATAATTTTGTTTGCTACACCCACTCCCAAAGTAGGATTGGCATAGGAAACTGTCCAAATCTGTGCATTTTATTGTTTAGGAAATTGGTCCTTACATCAGACATCCTTTATGACTGGAATTCTGATGACTTGATTGATACACTTTGGTAGAGTTTAGAGCCTAAATTACTTCGTGGGTAACATCGGGAAGCAGTAAATGCCTGCATATACTCTCCAAAGACATACAGGTATGTTTTCCTCTAGATCCAAGGCAAGTTTCCACACAAGACCATGATACCATTTTGCTGTTCTGAGTGGAGAATATCTATGAGTCTTTAGAGTAAAGAGAAAGGTTTTGATTGAGAACAGCTGAAGACTTGTAGCATAGGTTGGGCTTGAATGCATTGGTTCTCAAGTACTGTGCCTCTCTGAAGATACTTTCAGCTAATCATGGTCTCTGTATTAGATGCACATGTGAACAGCGATGCGGAACAACATCCACCTCACAGAGCACCTTGAAAAATTATCTACTTAGGTAGGATACCTATCTTCAGACTGATGTCAAAGGGGCAGATGGGGGTCCTGGGAGTAGTGTAGCTATTTCTTTACTAATTCAGCTTCTAACTTGGGCTAGATTTCCTAAGTGTAGGATTGTTTTGTTTTACTCAAGTGTTTCTCACATATGTTATTATGTTCAGGAATTTTATTTCTATCTGTACTTCAGTTGTATAAAATAGTCAATTGCTACTTTAAAAACACACAATGCTCTAATTATAGACATCAATATGTGAAGAGTATGTCTAAGTTTTCATCCTACTAGTGAAAAATGAGGCTTCTGAAAATTATACTTGATCTAATTAAAAATAATTTTTTTCTTGCAAGCCACTCCCAGCCCCATGGAAAAATGCAAATGTGTTGCAGGCAGCATAGGCTCTGGCAGCGACAGGAGCAAGAGAGAACCCAGGAGTGAGGAAACTGTAAAATGTCTTGGCTTATTTAAAAAACCTTTGTACCTCGGATTGTTCTTGCTACTTGGCCTGCTTCGCTTGATTCTAGGTGACCTCAAGACATTCTTGGTTTAGGTCAAAAAGCTGGTTGTGTTCAAAATGGCTTTCTTTCCCATGACTCCCTTCCATATTAACCCTCATGTGATAACCATAATCAGTCCCCTTCACTTGAATTTTAATTCCTATGCATCTGTATTCCCATGTCATAGCTGTTAATATTATAAAGAAAACAGGAGCAAACATTATTTGCTCCAACAACATAATGATTAGAGCTGACAGCACAAATATAAACCGACCTAGATTGCAGAGATGATTCCTTCTCCCTCTAGCTGGCTTTAGTCATTGGTGCCGGCTGCATGTGATGGGCTCAGAACTGCCACCGTGGAGGGGACCAGTTATGGCACTGGAAATGGCACTTACAGGTCAATTACATCAGTCGCTTGCAGTGAAAGATTGATTGCAAAAGAAGATGAAATGCGCAAATTATTAATATTGACAGAAGATTGGCAACAAAATATAAATTACGAGGAGCTGATTTAATAATTCTCATTCAGTTCAGTTCAGTTCAGTCGCTCAGTCGTGTCTGACTCTTTGTGACCCCATGAATCACAGCACGCCAGGCCTCCCTGTCCATCACCAACTCCCGGAGTCCACCCAAACCCATGTCCATCAAGTCGATGATGCCATCCAAGTATCTCATTCTCTGTCATCCCCTTCTCCTCCTGCCCTCAATCTTTCCCAGCACTGGGGTCTTTTCCAATGAGTCAGCTCTGTACATTAGGTGGCCAAAGTATTGGAGTTTCAGCTTCAGCATCAGTCCTTCCAATGAACACCCACGACTGATCTCATTTAGGATGGACTGGTTGGATCCCCTTGCAGTCCAAAGGATTCTGAAGTCTTCTTCAACACTACAGTTCAAAAGCATCAATTCTTCGGCACTTAGCTTTCTTTATAGTCCAAATCTCACATCCATACATGACCACTGGGAAAACCATAGCCTTGACTAGATGGACCTTTGTTGGCAAAGTAATGTCTCTGCTTTTAAATATACTGTCTAGGTTGGTCATAACTTTCCTTCCAAGGAGTAAGCGCCTTTTAATTTCATGGCTGCAATCACCATCTGCAGTGATTTTGGAGCCCTGAAAAATAAAGTCAGCCACTGTTTCCACTGTTTCCACATCTATCTGCCATGAAGTGATGGGGCCAGATGCTATGATCTTAGTTTTCTGAATGTTGAGCTTTAAGCCAACTTTTTCACTCTCCTCTTTCACTTTCATCAAGAGGCTCTTTAGTTCTTTCTTCTTCACTTTCTGCCATAAGGATGGTGTCATCTGCCTATCTGAGGTTATTGATATTTCTCCCAGCAATCTCCATTCCAGCTTGTGCTTCCTCCAGCCCAGCATTTCTCATGTTGTACTCTGCATAGAAGTTAAATAAGCAGGGTGACAATATACAGCCTTGACATACTCCTTTTCCTATTTGGAACCAGTCTGTTTTTCCATGTCCAGTTCTAACTTTTGCTTCCTGACCTTTATACAGGTTTTTCAAGAGGCAGGTCATACCATAAATTGGGTATTAAAAATGGAACAAGGAAGAAAAAAAACTGTACTGACACTGTCACCTTAAAGAAGAAACCAATAGATAAAATAATTTTTAATATTGATAATAAGGAAAATATAGGTTTAAGTACAGTTATTTCCTAAAACATAAGGATCCACTTATCGATGAACAAAAACTATTTTAGAAAAAAATCCATAAATTGATGACCAAAAATAAAGAAATAGAAACAGCTATAAAAAGTAAATACGGTAAACTGATGTGAAAAATAAACCACATTAGAAAGTTATGACCAATTTAGACAGCATATTAAAAAGCAGAGACATTACTTTGTCAACAAGTTTCCATCTAGCCAAGGCAATGGTTTTTCCAGTGGTCATATATGAATGTGAGAGTTGGACTATAAAGAGGGCTGAGTGCAGAAGAATTGATGCTTTTGAACCATGGTGTTGGAGAAGACTCTTGAGAGTCCCTTAGACTGCAATGAGATCTAACCAGTCCACTCTAAACGAGATCAGCCCTGGGTGTTCATTGGAATGACTGATTTTGAAGCTGAAACTCCAATACTTTGGCCACCTGATGCAAAGAGCTGACTCATTTGAAAAGACCCTGATGTTGGGAAAGATGGAAAGCAGGAGGAGAAGGGGACAACAGAGGATAATATGGTTAGATGGCATCACCGACTCAATGGACATGAGTTTGGGTAAACTCCGGAGTTGGTGATGGACAGGGAGGCCTGGAGTGCTGCAGTTCATAGGGTCACAAAGTTACTGTATAACTGTTAATCATATGTGTAATATACATATGTATAACATGTATAATAGGTATATTATGATTATATGTATATATCATATGTATAACTGTTAATCATGTATAGTAACTATCTAAGAACTATAATGGACTTTTCCCAATTAAAGTTTTAAAGATTTATGATTTTAGTAGGGTTTTGGAGAACAGACCCTCTTGTAGGTTTACTGTTGCTCACAGGTAAAACGTTTCTAGAGAACTCTGTGACCACATGGGTTGATATTGATGGAAGAAATTATTAAATTTAACACATTCAAAAATTTTATTCCAGGAATTGATCTTAATGAAACCATCATAAATATAGACAAAAATTTGCAAGAGTATTCATTATTCTATCTTTTCAATAGTGTCATGTTGGAAATTATGTTTATGTCCAGTAATAGGAAACTGGTTAAATAAATGTTGGTCCATTCATTAACAGATTCATCCACTGTAAAATTATTAAAATATATTTTCTAATAATAGCTACTGAATTGGAACTATAAATGATACTTTCATTGTTGTTTAGTTGCTAAGTCATGTCCAGCTCTATGAGACCCCATGGACTGTAGCCCACCAGGATTCTCTTTCCATGGGATTTTTCAGGCAAGAATACTGGAGTGGTTTGCCATTTCCTTCTCCAGAGAATCTTCACTACTCAGGGATCGAACCTGTGTCTCCTGCCTAAGCTGGAGCATTCTTTACTGGTGAGTCACTAGGAAAATGATACTTTTAGGTGCCATCAAGAAGAAAGGGAAAAAATGGCAAAATTATCAACCTTGTTCTTATTTTGTCAGTCATTCCATATTACTGACAGTTTTTAAAAGTGCTATATATTGGTTTTCACAGCTCTCCTTCTTTATGAATTCTAGCTTTGTTTAATGAAGAGGACCTGATATTGTTTACAGACATTTTAAATCATTGTCTTTGGCCATAAAGTTTAAATCTATAATCATAGATGAATAGGTAAGAAAGAAAGTACATTAAAAAGTTTTAATTTAATTTAATAATTTTAAAGAATCATATAGGAGAGAAGTTGCTATCTGGTAAGATTAAAAAAAATTATGATAAGGACATAATCCACTTTCCTGAAAGCTCACTAAAAGCTCACTAAGAGTTGAAAACACAGAATCTTATTTATAAGAGACAACCTAAGATGGATGATATAATGATATAATAAACAGATAACATAGGAGAATGAAGAAGAGATTTATTTTGTCAGTAGGAAATGATATCCTATTTCATTGATTCTAAGTAAGTCACATTTCTCCTTACTCCCACCCCAATTTAAGTGCTCTGAAATTGGAATTAAACCAAATGGGACTTTACAGCCATCATCAGCCATGGGGAAGTGATGACATGATTGACACACTTTTAAATTCTGGAAAGATCAAGAAAATAGTTTCTTAGAGGCAATGAAGCTCTGAAGAATGTATACGTAGAAATGGTGATAAAAAACATTTTATTTTGAAAGTTTAGAAACTGCAGGTTTTTTTATAGATTATTGAAGCAAGAATGGATCATGTTCATGCATGGTAAGCCCCCTCTGTTGTGTCTGACTCTTTATGACCCCATGGATTGTAGCATGCCCAGCCCCTCTGTCCATGGGATTCTCCAGGCAAGAACACTGGAGTGGGTTGCCATGCCCTCCTCCAGGGGATATTTTCCCCACCCGGGGATCGAACCTGTGTCTCATATTTCTCTTGCACTGGCAGGCAAATTCTTTACCACTATTGCCATTCATTCATTTTCCTCACCTTATAAATGAAGATACAAAAACATAGCATTGTTAAGTGGGTCAGCCAAAGTCATAGCTCAAAGTTAGTGACAGTTAAGAGGCAGATTAAGTTAGTGACAAATTCACAACCAGAGGCAAAGCCTTTGCTGTTTGGAGAATTGTGAGGTTTAGAGCCTGTGACGTAGCAGAAGGAACATGATTAGTTGAAACAGCAGGTAATTTGGGGAAGGTGGGTGGTGGAGTAACTAAAATTAATAGTGAATTTAACTATGGAAACTTAACTGGCACTGTGAAAAATTTACCATGTCTTTCTACCTATTTAACAAACTGATGTAAGAGGAAAACATTGTCTATATAATGGTGACAGGATGTGGAGGAGGATCATGCGTGTTTTTTCCTGCGGATTTTAAGTCAAGGTTTGTCTCAGACCCTTGTTTCTTGTCTGGGTTAAACATGATTGACATCTTTCTGTAGTTACTGCTTTGAAAGTGGATCTGATACAAAGTTTAAATTTTAAGAAAAAAATTAATTGGAAATGAAAAAAATGTCATATTCAGAATATTCTAAATAAGATTTTTCTAATAAATTATATATGGTATACTTCAGGGTAAATTTTGAATGTCTCCTAGCTTAATATTCCTCCAGAAATTGAAAAGTATTTAAGTATCTTCAAAAGTTTAAATGTGATAATGGCACTTTTTAAAAGATTTTTAACTTGTATAATTCAAATTCTAAGTCATTTCTGAGCCTATAAGTGAAAAATATGGCCTACTTAGAAATAGTGCAGGGTAAGTGAAGAAAATGCTGGTCTAAAAGTTGGCATTGGGATCTATTTTGAGGTCTTTTAACTAGTCCTCTAAACTTGGAAAAGTTTAAAAATTCTGTTTTTTAGATTCCTCGTTATAAGATACATAATCAGACTAGAATTATGATGTCCACAGTGCTAATACTGATTGCTTACATAATTTAAAAATTGAATCATATTACATGAATTAATCCTGTGAGTAAAATTAACTAGAAAATCCCTTGAGGTTTCTGTGAAATTGGCCAATATTTGACTAGTAGATATGTTGGCTGTTTATACAATTTAACCTAGTAGCAGTAAAATATGAATTTGCTCACCAAGATTTTCATCAGACAATATATATAGAGAAATTTAATCCACAAATGTCAGCATCCAAACAATGAAAAGAAACAGATATCTCTGATACTGAGACCTGTTATGTGACAGTTTGTGGGAAGTGAGGATTTTCCCATAGCCTTTATATAACAACAAACAAACAAACAAAACAACAATTATAATGGTACATCCTTGATAATATCCCTATAATAAATACAAGAAAGTCTTTAATACCATGGTTTCTTGTGGAAGTCTTCAAACTGATGGGTAATGCCAAAGAGCAATTTTTAGCAAATGTAATTTTTTTGAGGATACGGAACATAATGTATTTCTAAGAAAATAGTTTTGATTTGATCTAAAAATAAAATTCAGAACAAGGGAAATTTATGTTTATTTCTATAGAAAATTCCCATAAATAGTATTCTCTTCATTGCTGCACTTTTGATAAAGGTGGGGATTTTCGATAAAAAAAGATGATTCCATCTGTCATGATCTTGAAGTTCTCGTATTATTTGTTGCTAATTAAAAACAGTCACATATGATTTGACATTAATTTTAGTAAAGATTGTAGTTACATAGTTGAGGAAAATTGTGGAACTTAATCATGATGGGTGGTTGTTGTTGTTCAGTCGCTCAATTATTTCTGACTCTTTGTGACCCCATGGACTGCAAAATGCCAGGTTTCCCTGTCCTTCACCATCTCCGTGAACTTTCTCAAACTCATGTCCATTGAGTCGGTAATGCCATCCGACCATCTCATCTCCTGTCACCCCCTTCTCCTGCCTTCAGTCTTTCCCAGCATCAGGGTCTTTTCCAATGAGTTGGCTCTTCCATCAGGTGGCCAAACTACTGGAGCTTCAGCTTTAGCATTAGTTTGTCCAGAGAATATTCTGGGTTGATTTCCTTTAAGATTGACTGGTTTGATCCCCTTGAAGTCCAAGAGACTCTCCAACATGCCACAGTTCAAAAGCATCAATTCTTTCACACTCGGCTTTCTTTATGGTCCAACTCTCACATCCATACATGACTACTGGAAAAACCATAATTTTGACTATATAGACCTTTGTTGGCAAAGTGATGTCTCTGCCTTTTTTTTTAACTTTTTATTTTTACTTTATTTTACTTTATAATGCTATATTGGTTTTGCCATACATTGACATGAAACCACCACTGTCTAGGTTTGTCATAGCTTACTTGGGATGAGTACCTGAGTGAAAGAACAAAGAATGACTCAAGTGCATTTCTAGAGTCTTTTTCATGAAGTTTATTTGGCCCCATCACAACACATGGATAAGTGGATAATTCTTTGCCAGGAATTTTTGCCAAAGATTATGGATGTAGCCCTTTTATCTTGAATTGATTCTATCCACATAGGTTCCATTAATGTCCACCATGAACAAAGAAATATTTCAGATGCTACTTCGTTGTCTAATTTTAATAGAAAAGAGTGAATTCTATGAGAAAGCACATTATAACATGTATATCTAGATTAATGATTTTTTTTCTTACTGACAGAGTCATTATATCAGAAAGAGCTGATTGGATGTTAGAGAAATTTTGTTAAAAATTGATAGGATTTTACAGCATTTGACCTTAAGCCAGATTCAATCATCAAAGTCACTCCTACTGCCCCAATTCACAAATCATATAGCTTTAAGAACATTTGAATATCTACTCTCAGTAGCTGGGAATACATATGCAGTCTGTAGTTTCAAATCAGTAAGGAGCAAAATAAAAAATAGTGGGTTACAAAATCCATCCCTATTTGATAGTACTGTAAGTGAAGTGTTCTCTTTGTCTAGAATAGTTCTGCTGACCCTGACTTTGTTAAGGTATTAATATGCAGGTTCACCTTTTGATTGGGGCTACTCTGATGGCTCAGATGGTAAAGAATCTGCCTGCAATGCTGGAGTCCTGAGTTCAGTCTCTGGGTTGGAAAGATCCCTTGGAGAAGGAAATGGCAGCTCTTGCCTGGAGAATTCCATGGACAAGGGAGCCTGGCGGACTATAGTCCATGGAGTGGCAAAGAGTTGGACATGATGTAGTGACTAACACTTTCACTTTCATCTGAAATTAATTTTGATTTGGAAAGATTTCACTCCAGGGAGCCAAGGGCATATCAATAAAGCTAAAACAGATATTTTATCTTATGTCTAATAGGTTTTCTTGACAAGTTGGCTAAGCAGGACTAGGGTAAGGAAAGTGAGGCACCAAAGGGCACCAAATTTCAGGAGGCACTGGCTTTCGGCAGTGACAAGTGAAGAAAAAGGAGTATGAAATGCAGAGATAGAGATGAAAGGCTCTTTGCCTCAGATACAAGCACTCAGTACTTCAGTGGAGGAGAAGAGCATTCTGTCAGTGAGCTTAGGGAGCTCAATGCAGGGATGTATTTTAGTGCTCTTTGCAGAGGTGGTAGAGGTGATTTCCACACTATTCTTTATGGTATAATTAACTGAAATGAGTACCTAGTAATGTACAGGGAGGTCTCTTTTTAACCAAGGTTGAAGTAACTCTTCCTTGATGATTCTGCTTTCTTCAAAGCTGACTGTACAGAGATAACCCTCTCATAACGTTTGTGAACAAATAATTATCTCAAAAAATGTAGCTAATTATACAAAAAAGGAGCTTGGATGTTTTAATCTTACATGTTTTAAACAAACTGACATGGAAGGTAAATCATGTCTTATCCTTCCAAAGAAAAGGGATCTGGGCACCTAAGCCTAGAGTATCATGTATCACTAAGAAGAGCTATTCTTTGACATATATGTACATGTCTTGTTCTTTCCATTTTAGATTCCATATTTTGTGAGCTCATGTCAGAGTGTGATTAGTCACTTTCCCTAAGGTATCACCTCATAATTCAGATTATTGAGTATGCAATTAATCATTGCCCTCCTCCCCATTAGCTTCTAGACCAATAGAAAACTAGACCAAAAACACATGGGAAATACAGGATAAAGCTGGTTTAGAGAGTAGTATGCCAGCCCAAAGTCAAAAGGAGCCTTTCTGATGTTCCTCCCACACCGAATCTAGGGACCCAGATCTGTAAAGATGACGCTTAGCCAGGCAGCCAGTGGGCAGGACGACACTCACACAGCATAGAGTAATAGACTGGCCCAGTAAGGACCTGGACTCACCAGAAGCAGGTGTGGGAAGGAAAATCTGCTTTTCTTGCTGGCTGTCAATTGAGAGCTGGAGAGAGGGACAGAAGGAGAGAGTGAGAAATCTGGTTCACACAGGATCAGTTATCTTTATTTCAAGATTATCTATCAGTGTTAATCCCATAGAGAAGAGTATTGAGAAGTGGAAAAGAGACTAAAAGCCTTTCTCCTAGTCCTTCCCTGAGAGGGGAGAAATAGCACTAAAAATGTTCTTATATTTTTTTCAAAGCAGTAACTTGTGGAATGGGAAAGAATTTTCCCAGTGCTGTGTCTAAGTACTGAGAAAGTATTTTGAATGTATTATCCCTTTCTATACCTGCAAGAAACCTATGACAGGGGGTATTTATTTTCACATTTTACAAATTCAGGCCTTGAGGTTTAATGAGTTTGAGTGACTTGGTCCATGTCACATGATGAGTGTAGAGAGAGCTGAGACTCAAACTGTGCTTGGAAATACTGCGTGGCATTCTGTTACATAGACTTCTATGGCTCAATCAGAATATCATCTTTCTGAGTCGCTTCCTTTATCCCTTCTATCTGATAAGTATTCTACTCTCAACATCTTCATATCTACTTAGTACTTCTGTGGGTCTCTAACCACTCTAAGAACTGTGATCATTGATTTGGGTGCAAATGTTATCTCCTTTACTCGAGTTTAGGCTCAGTGGGGAGGGGTTTCCATCAAAATCGTCTGGAGTGTCACACATAGGATCTCACAAGTGCTTGTGTGGTGACATCAGTTTTGCTTTTGAAAATTTAATAATTCATTTTGCTTTGCCTGCTTAGAAATAGTGAGAATTTGGCATTATAGAATTTGGTTTTCTTTCCCTTAAAATAATATTGATATTTTAATGTGTTAGACTTTAACTTCAGTTGTGTACAGAATTGCTCTCTCCATATCAAAATCTTCAATTTGAATTATTTTCTTTAGCAAAAAAAAGCCATTTGGCAAGAAATGTTCTTTTGAACCCCATAGTTCTTGAATTAGTGCCATCATGTTAAAACCCCTAATGCTCTTTTGTACCATTTGAATTGGTATGTAAAAAGAAAGCTATTATTAACCTGGAACTCATTTTCTCAAGGAGAATTCTGCCTGGGGTCTGACAGGCTTTATTTTAAACCCTACTTCTTACATGAGGAGTTTGCACGCAAGCCCTGAGATTTTGAAAGCTAACAATCATGGTATGTGCGTGCAATTTTGAGTCTTTTCTACATCTGTTTTCTGTTTGAAAATTCTGACCTGAAGGCACAAAGCATTTGAATTGCAGACCATATGGAACATCTGGAAATTTCTCATTTCCGTTTGGTGGGCCATAACTAAAACCCCATCTCTTTCCTAGTTCATTACTTCACTCACTAATGATTAGTGCTACATCAGGTCTGTTTCAATTCTCCTTTCTGGCTCAGTAGTTCTTTATGCCTTTTATTTCCTGCTGTCTTGAACTCCGCCTCACTCGCTCTCCTCCATCTCATTTACTATAACGATAAGCCACCCTCCACAAATTATTTTGGTTCAATTAAGTATCCAAGAAGCCCAGACATTAACAACACTTTATTCCTCAAGTTAAATTACCACTTGTCTTGAGCATAACTTATTTCAGAGTGTACTTATGATAGTTTCATTCATAAGACTCATGATTATATAAGGAACTATGAAAAAATTTGTCAATATATGTGTATATATTTACTTTTTAATCTGATAGAGATCCAACTGCTGTTTTACATTTTACATTAAATTTTTCTCTCATTTATTTAAGGATGACAATATGACAGTAAGGATGTTACCTTTAAAGAATTTTTATACTTTATATTTTTAGAGCATTTTACATTTTTCATTTATTTAAAGGTGACACTATGACAGTAACGATGTTACCTTTATAGCATTTCATTTTAACTCACTAGTTTTAGGAAGATGTTCAGAGAGAGAAATATTATTACATATGCAGCAACCAGCTTCAGACTCCTTCTCTTTTTATTATTTTGTTCATTACTTTTGGGCTTACTCTCCACTCTTCAGTAAAACTTATCTACTTCCCACCAACCTTTCATCACATTCACTGATCTTCCTTCCCTTAAATATGTGATACAGTTTTAGAGGATGAGTGATGGCTTTGAAGGTAAGAGCCTCCTTTGGAGGGAACAGGGCAAGAAGATTGAAAAAAACACTTAAAATATTTGCACAGAACTATATATAACTTTGAAAATGAAATTTTCCTTTACTTAGAGATAATCTGTAATCTTTTGTTTTGAGTGGCACATATAGAAACATGTTTTATATACTCTATAATGCTATGTGACTTTAAAAGAAAGGAAAAAACATGTCCTTGATGTTGTAGGAGCTTTAGGGCATGCCAACTGAGTATATTCTCTCCTCTAAGCACTGAACCAAGTGAGAACTGGACATATAAACTAGAATAAAAATATAGGTTTCATGACTGCTAAACATGAAAATACAGCTCACCTCCACTACCCCCTCCCCCCTCACCAATAGCCTTGGGACTCAACTTTGCTGAGAGGTGTGGAGGACCTGTGCTTTCCTCACACACATTGGGAAGGAGTAGAGAGCACAACCTGATAGCTTATGGTGAATGATGTCCGATTCGTGATTTCTAAAGAAGACAGCTTCAGGACCAGGGGCCGGGGACCAGGCTTGAACACTAAAGAATGTTTGTGAAGCAGAGTTTTCTTAAAGTAGGAAAAGGGACAGATAAAGCTTCTGACATAGACATCAGAAGGGGGATGGACAGTGACTTCCTTGCTAGTGTTAGCAAGGGGGTTATATACGTTTAAAATTGGTTATTACTGTAAATCAAAAGAATGTCTCAAGGTTGTAAAGCTCTTACTAGGCCTACTCCCACATTATACATTTTAAGATGACAGGATTAGAACCAAAAATAGAAAGATCTTACTAAACCCACTCCCATAATACACATTTTAAAATAATATTATTAGTCAAAAGGTTTTCAGAAAGGAGAAACTGTCCTCAAGCTGGATACGTTGTTGTTATATAATCCTTGCTGCTGCTACTGCTGCTAAGTCTCTTCAGTCCTGTCTGACTCTGTGCAACCCCATAGACAGCAGCCCACCAGGCCATCCCTGGGATTCTCCAGGCCAAGAACACTGGAGTGGGTTGCCATTTCCTTCTCCAATGCATGAAAGTGAAAAGTGAAAGTGAAATTGCTCAGTTGTATCCGACTCCTAGCAACACCATGGACTGTAGCCCACCAGGCTCCTCCATCTATGGGATTTTCCAGGCAAGAGCACTGGAGTGGGCTGCCATTGCTTTCTCCATATAATCCTTAGTACAGACAAAATGGTTGTCTGAGGAGGCCTTACATATAGCTGTGAATAGAAGAGAAGCAAAAGGCAAAGGAGAAAAGGAAAGATATACCCATTTGAAAGCAGAGTTCCAAAGAATAGCAAGAAGAGATAACAAAGCCTTCCTCAGTGATCAATGCAAAGAAATAGAGGAAAACAATAGAATGGGAAAGACTAGAGATCTCTTCAAGAAAATTAGAGATACCAAGGGAACATTTCATGCAAAGATGGACACAATGAAGGAAAAAAATGGAACGGACCTAACAGAGGCAGACTATATTAAGAAGTGTAAGAATATACAGAAGAACTATACAAAAAGATCTTCATGACCCAGATAACCATGATGGTGTGATCAGTCAGCTAGAGCCAGACATCCTGGAATGCGAAGTCAAGTGGGCCTTAGGAAGCATCACCATGGACAAAGCTAGTGGAGGTGATGGAAATCCAGTTGAGCTATTTCAAATCCTAAAAACTGATGCTCTGAAAGTGCTGCACTCAATATGCCAGCAAATTTGGAAAACTCAGCAGTGGCCACAGGACTGGAAAATCAGTTTTCATTTCAGTCCCAAAGAAAGGCAATGCCAAAGAATGCTCAAACTACCTCACAATTGCACTCATCTCACACGCTAGTAAAGCAATGCTCAAAATTCTCCAAGCCAGGCTTCAGTAATACATGAACTGTGAACTTCCACATGTTCAAGCTGGATTTAGAAAAGGCAGAGGAACCAGAGATCAAATTGCCAACATCCGTTGGATCATCAAAAAAGCAAGAGAGTTCCATAAAAACATCTATTTCTGCTTTATTGACTATGCCAAAGCCTTTGACTGTGTGGATCACAACAGACTGTGGAAAATTCTTTAAGAGATGGGAAGACGAGACCACCTGCCTCCTGAGAAATCTGTATGCAGGTCAAGAAGCAACAGTTAGAACTGGATATCAAACAACAGACTGGCTCCAAATTGAGAAATGAGTATATCAAAACTGTATATTGTCACCCTGCCTATTTAACTTATATGCAGAGTACATCATGTGAACTGCTGGGTTGGATGAAGCACAAGCTGGACAAGAATGACAGGAGAAATAGCAATAACCTCAGATATACAGATGACACCACCCTTATGGTAGAAATTGAAGAACTAAAGAGCCTCTTGATGAAAGTGAAAGAGGAGAGTGAAAAGTTGGCTTAAAACTCAACATTCAGAAAAGCAAGATCATGGCATCTGGTCCCATCACTTCACTGGAAATAGATGGGGAAACATTGGAAACAGTGAGAGACTTAATTTTGGGGGGACCCACAATCACTGCAGATGGTGACCACATCCATAAAATTAAAACACTTGCTCCTTGGAAGAAAAGCTATGACCAGTCTAGACAGCATATTGAAAAGCAGAGACATTACTTTGATAACCAAAGTCCATCTAGTCAAAGATATGGTTTTTCCAGTAGTCATGTATGGATGTGAGAGTTGGACTATAAAGAAAGCTGAGTGCCAAAGAATTGATGCTTTTGCACTTTGGTGTTGGAGAATCCTCTTGAGGGTCCCTTGGACTGCAAGGAGATCCAACCAGTCCATCCTAATGGAAATCAGTCTTGAATATTCATTGGAAGGACTAATGCTGAAGCTGAAACTCCAACACTTTGGCCACCTGATGCAAAGAACTGACTCATTTGAAAAGACCCTGATACTGAGGAAGGTTGAAGGCAGGTGGAGAAGGGGACACAAAGGATGAAATGGTTGGATGGTATTACTGACTCGATAGACATGAGTTTGAGCAAGGTCTGGGAGTTGCTGATGGAGAGGGAAGCTTGGTGTGCCGCAGTCTATGGGGTCGGAAAGAGTTGGACATGACTGAGCCACTGAACTGAGCTGGGAGAGTTTAAGCTGAGGTGGTATTGTGTAATCATGGGCACCAGGCTTATAGAAAAAAAAAAAATGTTTTATGTGACTAAGACCAAGGAATGTAGAGTAAAAAAAAAAAAAAAAAAAAAAAGGGCTTGTCCTTTCCTCCTCCTTGAGAATTACAGACCCCTATCTCCTCCTCAAGAACTCCAGACCCCTCTCTCCTCCTCAGAGACCCCAGTCTCCTTATCAATACCCAGAAATTCACTCTCCCAAAAGGGGACCAAAGTAGGGCAGATGGCACTGACTGACAGGTGGCAGCCTGTCTCCATTTACCAGCCAGGGCAACCCACGTGCTTCCTCTGGCAGTGGGCACAGGAGAAAGGACAAAAGCTTCTTCAGTATTTTTAGAAGGTTAATGGCTGTAAAATATTACTTGGTAAGAAAATGGGATGGGGGAACTACATAGTTCTCCTTACTAATAACATCTCTATTAAGAAGAAATCCATATTGCTTTCATCTTTACTATTTTGTATACATGTTAAGATTTTAAGCTTGAAATTTAATTATATGCCCTAGATACTTTTATATTTTAAGTGTTATGACATACAATTGTTACTAGTTTGCCAAGTAACCATAGATTTCAAAGTAATAATAATCAGAAAATAGTTTTTAACCCAAGAGCAGTCATCAGTCTTGGGGCAGAGATATGACATGATTAGATTAGAGAGTGAGAATTCTTGGGGCAGAGGCATGAATGGAAAAGAAAAAAGTAGACAATGGAAAAAAAGACCAAGAAAAAGAAAGACTAAATGCAAGACAAAAAGTAGTATAGTTTTTTTTTTTAATTGGCTTTATTTTTTAAAGCAGTTTTAGGTTCATAGCAAAATTGAGCAGAAAATACAGAAATGTCCCACATGCTCCCTGCCCCTTGTATACGGACAGTCTCCCCTACTGTCCACAACTCACACCAAAGTGGTTCATATAATACAGTCAATGAAACTACATTGTCACACCATAATCACCCAAAGTTTGTAATTTACATTAAGAGTCACTTTTGGGCTTATCCATTTTATGGGTTTTGGAAAATATATAATGACATGTCCACCATTAGACTGTAGGGGAGCAAAATTTGCCACCTGTGAATGTGTCTATTTGGCTTGATGATTAATACAAGTTGATTATTTTAAGAAACAAAAGACTCAAGAAGTTTTTCTTGTTACCTCCCCCTTAGATAAAGGGCCTGATTCAGAATAGAGCTATCAGTAGAGAATATCTGGTAACATAGGTGAAGAGGGGAAATTTCAGCAAGGCCTAAAGCTCAGAGTCTGCTTTGGGTCCCTCTGTCTCTGCAAGGCCTACCAAACATTTGTCAACCAAACATGTGCTTTTCCATCTCCCTGTGACTTGCCTTCCTTCCCTCTGAAGATTCAGACTACTACCCCAATATCCTCTTTTGTCTTTAGTTGCAGATGGTGTTTAAGGTGAGAATTTTGGACATTTTGGCAAGTTACTCAGTTTTCATAGGGTCTCTCCCATGCATTGTTATTGTTGTTAGTCATTAAGTCTTGTCTGACGCTTTTGTGACCCCAGAGACTGTAGCTAGTCATGCTCCACTGTCCATGGGATTTCCCAGACAAGAATACTGGAGCAGATTGTTATTTCCTTCTCCAGGGGATCTTCCTGACCCAAGGAATGAACCCCCATCTCCTGCATTGGTAGGCAGATTCTTTACCACTTAGCCGCCAGGGAAGTTCTCTCCATGTATACACGTGGTATTAATTTTTTTGTGTGATTTTTCTCTTGTTAATCTCTCTGAGCACCAAAGAATTGATGTTTCCAAACTGTGGTGCTAGAGAAGACTCTTGAGAGACCCTTGGACATCAGGGAGATCAAACCAGTCAGTCTTAAAGGAAATGAGCCCTGAATATTCACTGGAAGGACTGATGTGGAAGCTCCAAAACTTTGGCCATGTGAAGAGTTGGCTTTGATGTGATGAGCCAACTCATTGGAAAAGACCCTGATGCTGACAAAGATTGAGGGCAGGAGGAGAAGGGGATGACAAAGGATGAGATGGTTGGATAGCATCACTGACTCATTGGAAATGAGTCTGAGCAAACTCTGAGAGATAGTGAAGGACAGGGAAGCCTGGTGTGCTGCAGTCCATGGGGTTGCAAAGTCAGACAGGACTTAGTGGCTAAACAGAACAACGATCTGTCTCATGTCAATTTAATTCTTAGACCAACCAAAGAACTTAGAATGGTAGAAGAAAATTTCTTCCTCCCCAATAATATTATACTCAAGGAAGAGTCGAAGGAGGAGGTTAGTAAAAATACAAGTAACATGTACTTCCTACCCTGAAAGTGTCTTAGTCTAGTAGAGGAAGACAGACATAAACCAAAGATACACATGAGTGATTATGGGAATTACATGACATGTATTGTTTTTGTTGTTCAGTCGCTTAGTCATATCTGACTCTGAGCCACACTAATATAGGCTTATTTTGGAAATACCTGATTTCAAGTTTTCAAACCAGAATACTGGGAATCCAGTGTGATATGATCACTCTTTCTTAGTAGTTAAGGACATGTCTTAGGTTCAGACAGGCTTAGATTCTGCAGTAATTTATTAGTTGTTTTACCTTGGGCAAGTTATCAGGGATACTTTGTTTTATTGCACTTTACTTAATTGTGCTTTGCAGATACAGTATTTTTTTCAAATCGAAGGACTGTGCAACCCTGCATTGAGTTCCACCAGCTCAATTTTTCCAATAGCATTTGGAAATTCTCTTCATGTGACATTTTGATAATTCTCAAAATATTACTGACTTCTTCATTATTATTATATTTGCTATGATGATCTGTTATCTAGGATCTTTGATATTAATATTTTAAAGCAATTATGACTTGCCAAAGGTTCAGATAATAGTTAGCATTTTTTAGCAATGAAGAGTTTTCAAATTAGGGCCCCTCAGATGGCTCAGTGGTAAAAAATCCACCTGCCAATGAAGGAAATGCAGGAGATGCAGGAGAGGTGGGTTTGATACCTGGGTGGGGAAGATCCTCTGGAGGAGGGCATGGCAACCCACTCCAGTATTGTTGCCTGGAAAATCCATGTAAAAAGAGCCTGGTGAGTCACAGTCCCTGGGGTTGCAAAGAGTTGGACATGACTGAGTACAAGCACAACGATAAAGATTTTTAAAGACATAATGCCATCGCACCATTGTGCACTTAACAGACTACAGTATAGTGAAAATTCACGTCCATTGAGTCGACATCACTGATTCAACGGACATGAGTTTGAGCAAGTTCTGGGAGACGATGAAGGACAGGAAAGCCTAGTGTGCTGCAGTCCATGGGGTCACAAAAAGTTGGACATGACTCACTTTATTGTGATATTTGTTTTAATGCAGTGATCTGGACCCAAACCCGCATATCCCCAAGATATGCCTGTGCTTCATTGCTCTAATTTTCACCTTTCTCATTTGGAAAATGAGACTAATAATAGTATATATCTTTAAAGATTAATGTGACAAATAAAAATACATATTTGTTATTTAGCATAATACTAACAAATATACAGTGTATATATGTTGAAAATAACTTATAATTGTACTATGTTAATAAATGTCCATCCTAAAGGAAGTCAGTCCTGAGTATTAATTGGAAGGACTGATGCTGAAGCTGAAGCTCCAGTACTTTGGCCACCTCATGTGAAGAGTTGACTCATTTGAAAAGACCCTGATTAGAAAGACTGAAGGTGGGAAGCGAAGAAGATGACAGAGGATGAGATGGCTGGATAGCATCACCGACTTGATGGACATGAGTTTGAGTAAGTTTTGGGAGTTGGTACTGGACAGGGAAGCCTGGCCTGCTGCAGTCCATGAGGTTGCAAAGAGTCGTACACGACTGAACAACTGGACTGAACTGAACATAATTAGAATGATGTTAATAATGAGAATAACATCATAATGAGAGTCATTCATTTCATCTGTGAATGGTAAAACCTAGAAAATACCTCTTGCTCCAGAACTGTGACCAAATTCATCTCCCGCACCTGTGTTGGAGTCTAGCGGACTAATTTGGGAGGTTCTTTTTCCACTCAGGTTAGAATCACCAATAAAAAACTGTTGCTGAGACTGGAACAGCACAAGTTAATTCACTGGCCAGAGCATGGAGAAGCCTGCTCTGGCTTCTGAATTTAGTTCAAAAATCAATTTCTCAACCTGATTAAGGCTGAGACATCACATATACAGGAAGGTTGAGGTAATTGGGAAGAAATTGGGTGACGAGAGGAAAGAATATTTATAACTTATCTGAGAACAGGGGTATGGTTTGTGGATCCAGTACCAAGGCAACAATCCTTTTCAGTCCTTATTTGTGTTCCTCTGATTGTTGCCATGGTAACTGTCAATTGCTGTGATGCTGGTAGGTGTGTCACTTAGCATGCTAATGTGTTACAGTGAGTGGATAATGAGGCTCAAGGTCTGCTGAAGGTCTGGTCTTCGCCCTCTTGTGCCTAGCCTTCTAATCAGTTCTTGCTTGTTTTTTTGCAGCTTCCTCCTTCAGAAAAGAACAGTTAATTTCCATTCCAGGGAAGAGCAGCTATATGATTCTGGGCAACACCTGTTAACAGAAATAGGCGAGCAGGTCAAATATTGAGGGATTTTTTTTTTTTTCTCTTTTCTCTTCTATTCTTTGGTTTACCTAATCATAAGGAATCAAAATAGTAATATTTATTGCCTTTGCTAGAAGATACTAGAATTGGACATGAATATCTTTCTTCCTACTTTCAGATTAAGCTTTCATGTGTAGACTTGTCAGGAATAGAGCATGCTAATTTTTCCACTCTGCCGTGGACATTTAAAAACTCTAATCAACAATTTGAAATGGAGATGTTCCTCCAAAAATTTTTATTCACTTACTAAAATATTTAAGTAATATAGTTTGAAATGTATTTATTTACTTAGCTATAAAATAGTGAAAAAATAAATAGCTATAAAATAATATAGTATTAAAGTGAGGTGATAAATAATTATCTGCTAAATTTAACAGTAATTCCCTGGCTGTTATTATTGATTCAATTAACTGCTTACTTTGAACTATGAGACAAGTTCCACAGCATATGGCGACAATTTTAATTTACCCTAGCCATTTGTTGCAATTTAATATGCATCTATTGATTTTGGCACTTAACTGTTGTAAACACTAATAGTTTTCATCATTTAGGAGTTATAGCACCCTAGTCTGATAGTTAAATCTCAGGGAGGAATGCTTCATTTGGGTGAGACGCTTTTTATGTCAACATAAAAAGCATCATGACTTACTTTTACTTAAGGCTATTGTAGTTACCATAGATTAGGGAAACAGCATGAGATTATAAAGCACATCGTGTATTCATGTATTCCTCATTTATACTCATTCAGGAGTAGGAAGTATTATCTGTCATTACAAGTTATTTTAAGACTTTGAGTACGTTATTAGTTTCAAATTTTCCATGATTACATCTTAGATATACAACAGGGAGAATATAATGATACTATTAAATGCACACTCTCTTTTCTAATATCTGTCACTTAATGAAAAGCGAAAGCTTAAATCATTGCACTTAGCCTGAAGTGTAATGAAATGAAATGTTCTTGCTCAAATAGAATAATAAAAATCTAGTTAGGCAATTAACATCTTTATTTTTTGCTCTATTCCATACTTTATTGCACCCATATCTTTATCTTTGAATAAACTGGTAGGAGAAGCTGGGTCTAGGAAGCTGGTAAACTGTGCTAGACCTCTTCACAGATCAGACTGTAGAAGACTTGGATGAAGCTTTATTGCTTGTGTTCTATAGTTTGATGTTCTTGTCTACTCTTCCTTAGAGGATTGTCAACAACCCCTTGGAGGGTGTAGTGTTCTGTCCATGTAGAAATGCCAGGTCGATCCAGTTCCTGATGACATCTTCTTACAGTGTTGTATTGTGTGGCAGGCTCCTTGCACAGGACGGTAAGGCGGAATGACTACTCTGAAGAACATATTCTGAAAGAACGCAACACACTAGAGAAGACCTGCCTCAGAGACAAGTGCATGAGCTCTTTTTAGCCTGCATTTGTCTCCATTTGTTAACTGAGCAAAATGATTGCATAACTCAATTTTTATAGATGGCAAATATTTCACTAAAGAAAAAGCATGAGAATTAAGATAATCAAATCTAAATAAGTTACATAAAATTAAAAAGCAACCACTTTTGCTTCAATTATCTAGATATCAAGAATTTTTAGTTTGTTTTGCCTAAATTCCTCATGTATCTTCCTCATGTTTTTCTTTTACAGTGTTGTAGTTTCCTTGTCTTTGTTAGTATACATGCAAAAGAACTGGTTTTATTTATTTGTTAAGAAATCTTGAAAATGAACACATACCTTGAGTAATACAACTTGAAATTTTAAAAATCAATTTTAAAACTATTTAATAATTGTATCTACATATGAATAATTGTGTTATATAGACAATAAAGATTAGGTGAGTAAATAAATATAAATACAAGACATTATATGGGCTTCCCTGATAGCTCAGTTGGTAAAGAATCTGCCTGTAATGCAGAAGACCCCTGTTGGATTCCTGGGACAGGAAGATCCAGTGGAGAAGGGATAGGTTAACCACTTCAGTATTCTTGGGCCTCCCTTGTGACTCAACTAGTAAAGAATTTGCCTGGAATTCAGGAGACCTGGGTTTGATCCCTGATTTGGCAAGATGCCCTGGAGAAGGGAAAGGCTACCCACTCCAGTATGCTGGCCTGGATAACTGTATAGTCCATGGGGGTCACAAAGAGTCGGACATGACTGAGTGACTTTCACTTTGACTATTCCTTTCATATTTCTTTTCAATGAGAGTGGACATTTGTGCTGTTTTCGCTTCATTAAAAAAAACTACTTTTCTCCTTCTTCGCTTTTCAACTTTTGACTACTTTCAGTTCAGTTCAGTTCAGTGGCTCAGTCATGTCCGACTCTTTGCGACCCCATGAATCACAGCATGCCAGGCCTCCCTGTCCATAGCCAACTCGCAGAGATCACTCAGACTCATGTCCATCGAGTCCATGATTCCATCCAGCCATCTCATCCTCTGTCATCCGCTTCTCCTTCTTCCCCCGTCCCACCCAGCATCAGAGTCTTTTCCAATGAGTCTACATGTTGCATGAGGTGGCCAAAGTATTGGAGTTTCAGCTTCAGCATCAGTCCTTCCAATGAACACCCAGGACTGATCTCATTTAGGATGGACTTGTTGGATCTCCTTGCAGTCCAAGGGACCCTCAAGAGTTCTCCAACACCACAGTCCAAAAGCATCAATTCTTTGGTGCTCAGCTTTCTTCACAGTCCAACTCTCACATCCGTACATGACCACTGGAAAACCATAGCCCTGACTAGACGGACCTTAGTTGGCAAAGTAATGTCTCTACTTTTGAATATGCTATCTAGGTTGGTCAAAACTTTCCTTCCAAGGAGTAAGCATCTTTTAATTTCATGGCTGCAGTCACCATCTGCAGTGATTTTGGAGCCCCCAAAAATAAAGTCTGACACTGTTTCCCCTGTTTCCCCATCTATTTCCCATGAACTGATGGGACCAGATGCCATGATCTTAGTTTTCTAAATGTTGAGCTCTAAGCCAACTTTTTCTCTTTCTTTCATTTTCATCAAGAGGCTTTTTAGATCCTCTTCACTTTCTGCCATAAGGGTGGTGTCATCTGCATATCAGCTTATTGATATTTCTCCCGGCAATCTTGATTCCAGCTTGTGCTTCTTCCAGCCTAGTGTTTCTCATGATGTACTCTGCATATAAGTTAAATAAGCAAGGTAAAAATATACAGCCTTGACATACTCCTTTTCCTATTTGGAACCAGTCTGTTGTTCCATGTCCATTTCTAACTGTTGCTTCTTGACCTGCATGTAGCTTTCTCAAGAGGCTGGTCAGGTGGTCTGGTATTCCCATCTCTTTCAGATTTGTCCAGTTTATTCTGATCCACACAGTCACAGGCTTTGACATAGTCAATAAACCAGAAATAGATGTTTTTCTGGATCTCTCTTGCTTTTTTGATGATCCAGAAGATGTTGGCAATTTGATCTCTGGTTCCTCTGCATTTTCTAAAACCAGCTTGAACATCTGGAAGTTCACGGTTCACGTATTGCTGAAGCCTGGCTTCGAGAATTTGAGCTTTACTTTACTAGCATGTGAGATGAGTGCAATTGTGCAGTAGATTGAGCCTTCTTTGACATTATCTTTCTTTGGGATTGAAATGAAAACTGACCCTTTCCAGTCCTGTGGCCACTGCTGAGTTTTCCAAATTTTGTAGCATATTGAGTGAGCACTTTCACAGCATCATCTTTCAGGATTTGAAATAGCACCACTGGAATTCCATCACCTCCACTAGCTTTGTTCGTAGTGATGCTTTCTAAGGCCCACTTGACTTCATATTCCAGGAGGTCTGGCTCTAGGTGAGTGATCACACCATCGTGATTTTCTTGGTCATGAAGATCTTTTTTGTACACTTATTCTGTGTATTCTTGCCACCTCTTGTTAATATCTTCTGCTTCTGTTAGGTCCAGACCATTTCTGTCCTTTATTGAGCCCATCTTTGCATTGTTCTCTTGGTATCTCTAATTTTCTTGAAGAGATCTCTAGTCTTTCCCATTCTGTTGTTTTCCTCTATTTCTTTGCATTGATCGCTGACTACTTTAGAGATTTGTTATTATTAGATCACACATGACTTCCCTGGTGGCTAAGACGGTAAAGCATCTGCCTACAATGCGGGAGACCTGGGTTCAATCCCTGGTTCGGGAAGATCTCCTGGAGAAGGAAATGACAACCTACTGCAGTATTCTTGCCTGGAAAATCCCGTGGATGGAGGAGCCTTGTAGGTTACAGTCCCTGGGGTCACAGAGAGTCAGATACGATGAGCAACTTCACTTCAGATCACATATATTTATTTTCTTAAAAGATAAACATATTATATCTTTAAATTATATTTTTAAATTGTATTGTTTATGAGGCGTTTTCTTCTGTAGATGCAGGATATGTTTCTATGAGATGGAAAGGAGAAGCATTTAAAACTTAAATTGTCTTACCTTATTTTTACTTTGATAACTGTAGAAAAAAAGCTCAGTCATATTGATTTCTGATCACCTGCCTCAGGAAATGAAAGTGATGTTAAGTCTCGTATTTCCTACCCTCTTTCCTCTTGAGTAATTATGGCTGAGAATCAGTTTTGCTAATGGAAGGCTGCTTAATTTAATAGTGGAGAATATATCTGGGGAGAGCAATTTTGCAGTTGTGAATTGTAGAATGGGATCTACTAGTCAGGGTTAGAATTAAAACAATAAAGAGAGCCACCTAATGAAACCCATTTTAGGACACATGGGTGTAAGGATGGACTTCCTTAAATAACTGATTGTTGAGGTATTGCAGGCATAATGAGGGCCAGGCCACAGCAGAGGCATTGTGGCCACTTTGCTTCTTTATATATTTTCATGCCCCTTTTTTTTGTGTACGTGTTTCTATGTTGCTTCTCTATTAGATGAAACACATCAAAAGAATTTTCTTGTTGTTGATACTGAATTCCAGAAATAACATCTGGCACATGTCTTTTCAAATTTGCATCTGTTTATCTGTATTATGTTCTTGGTACCTAAAAGTAGGATTGATTTACAGTAGATGTTCAACTTTTATTTGAATGTTTTTAATGAATAAGAAATAAATGAATGAGTGAAAGGGATAGTGGAGGGGGGAATGGATATTAATAAGGAACCACAGGTAGGGAAGGCTTCTGAGAAGAGATAAGACATGAGCAGAGCACAGTAAAGTGAAGAAGAGGGCTGTATGGGTACGGTTTGGGTCAGTCTGCTTAGGTAGCAGGAGCAGCAAAACGTGGTCTCTGAGCCAAAGCCATAGTGTGTGTTTGAGACACAAGAAGGAGACGAAGGGAGCAAAGGCAAAAATGGCAGAAAGTGTCATGGAGAGGTTGCCAGGACCCAAGTATAAGCAGCCCTTGGAGACTTTAGTAAAACCTTTGAGTGTTACTCTGGGTGAAGTGAGAAGCCATGAAATGGTTTTTGGCAGAACAATGACTTAGTTAAATATATATTTTTAAAGCACCTTCTGGCTGTTGTATGGTGACTGGCATATGAAATGCAAAAGGGAAGGCTGGGCTGACAGTTGAAAGTGTAACTCATGCATGCTCAGTCACTTCAGTTGTGTCCAACTCTGTGCAGCCCCACGGACCATAGCCCTCCAGGCTCCTCTGCCCATGGGGTTCTCCAGGCAAGAATACTGGAATGGATTGTCATTTCCTACTCCAGAGGATCTTCCTGATCCAGGAATTGAGCCCACCTCTCTTATGTCTCCTGCAGGCAGACAGGTTCTTTACCACTAGCACCACCTGGGAAGCTGACATCAAAGAGGATCATGGCTTGGACCATGTCAGGAGCCTGGGAGGAGATGCTATGAAGTATCTTTTGATGTACAAAGAATTTGATGACATGTTGTGTGACAGAAAGATAGGAATCAAAAGGGCTACAGGTTTGGGGGCCTGAGTAAAGGGAAGATGGTGGTGTCACATACAAAGTTAGGGATCCCTGAAGGAAGAACAAGTTGTGATTAGAGTTTGTAGTTGAGAGTTCTATGGACATGTTTGAATGGATTTATCAAGTTTGGAGAGATTATAAGCAAGTAGCTAGGGTATATGTTCTGGTCCAGTGGGGACTGTGATTGCATGAGATTCATTAGAGGAAATAGGTGAGATCAACAGAAGAACTGATGTAAACAGAGGAAAGCTCTAAAGACTCAGGTTTGGGGTGGTATAAATTAATACTCCTTGTTTTTGTATTTTTTAAAAGGAGCAGTCAAACTTTATTAATTTTAAATAATTCAATTTGTTGTTGTTGTTTTTCATTCACTAAGTCCTGTCTGACTCTTTGTGACCCCATGGACTGCAGCACACTAGGCTCCTCTGTCCTTCACCATCTCCCGGAGTTTGCCCACTCATGTCCATTCAGCCTGTGATGCCATCCAACCATCTCATCCTCTGTCATCCCCTTCTCCTGCCTTCAGTCTTTTCCAGCATCAGCGTCTTTTCTAACAAGTTGACTCTCTGCATCAGGAGGCCAAAGTATTGGCGCTTCAGCTTCAGCATCAGTCCTTCCAAAGAATATTCAGGGTTGATTTCCTTTAGAATTGGCTGATTTGATCTCCTTGCAGTCCAAGGGACTCTCAGGAGTCTTCTCTAACACCACAGTTTGAAAGCATCAAATCTTTGGTACTCAGCCTTCTTTAAGGCTTAACTCTCACATCCATACATGACTCATGGAAAAATCATACCTTTGACTCTATGGACCTTTGTCTGCAATGTAATGTCTCTGCTTTTTAATATGCTGTTGTATTGCTGTTCATCCTGCCAACTACACCAATTGTCTTGTTGACCTTGTTCACAGGACCAATTGTCTCACTGTTCACACTGTCTGCACTGTTCGCTGAACCCAGGGTAGGCAAGGTGTGAGCAAAGAGGCTGGAAGAAGACTCAAGGAGCCATAGGGACTCCAGACATGTTTATTCTCTCCTGGCTGGCATGGCAGCCACAACACAGCTTCTTTTCTGGCTGATGCAGGAGGCATAGCAGCAGCCATAACAAAGCCATAACACAGCCAAAGCATAAGTAACCCCAATGCAGCGTATTATACAGAGTAGTCTCCATTCCAGCCTGTGCTTCATCTAGCTCGGCATTTCGCATGATGTACCTGGCATATAAGTTAAATAAGCAGGGTGACAGTATATAGCTTTGATGTATTCCTTTCCCAATTTTGAACCAGTTCGTTGTTCCATGTCCAGTTCTAACTGCTGCTTCTTGTCCTGCATACAGGTTTCTCAGGAGGCAGATAATGTGGTCTGGTATTTCCATCTCTTTAAGAATATTCTAGTTTGTTGAGATCCACACAGTAAAAGGCTTTAGCATAGTCAGTGAAGCAGAAATCGATTTTGTGGGGGGATTCTCTTGATTTCTCTATGATCCAACGGATGTTGGCAATCTGATCCCTGGTTCCCCTGCCTGTTCTAAATCCAGCTTGTATATCTGGATGTTCTCAGTTCATGTACTGCTGAAGCCTAGCTTGAAGGATTTTGAGCATAATCTTGCTAGCAGGTGAAATGAGTGCAATTGTATGGTAATTTAAACAGTCTTTGGCATTGCCTTTCTCTGGAATTGAAATAAAAACTGATCTTTTCCAGTCCTATGGCCTGTATTTATATAAAGATATATTCAATTTGTCAGTATTTTTAGTTCTTTCCCTCCTGCCACCCCCCCCCCCAAAAAAAAAAAAGGATGCTCTGTACTGCTCTTGAGGAAGTATAAGGTTGATTGCCTTACCACCAGTGTTTTAGTAGGGCCAGAAGGGAAAAGCAGGTATGAATTTCTTTCCTCTGTATCTTGATTTCCATTTAGCCCCATGCTTAGAGTTTGGTATTTTTGTCCACACACACCCGTACCTCTTCTTACTGTCTAAATCTGGTCTTCTTTCTGAGTTTATTTCTTTATCTGTATCTATATCTGCTGCTGCTGCTGCAGCTAAGTTGCTTCAGTCGTGTCCGACTCTGTGCAACCCTATAGACAGTAGCCCACCAGGCTCCCCTGTCCCTGGGATGCTCCAGGCAAGAATACTGGAGTGGGTTGCCATTTCCTTCTCCAATGCATGAAAGTGAAAAGTGAAAGTGAAGTCACTCAGTTGTGTCCGACTCTTAGCGACCCCATGGACTGCAGCCCACCAGGCTCCCCCATCCATGGGGTTTTCCAGGCAAGAGTACTGGAGAGGGTTGCCATTGCCTTCTCCAGTATCTATATCTACAGCCCTATATTTTCATCCTTTAGTTGTTGTTTAATCACCAAGTCGTGTCCAACTCTTTGCAACCCCATGGACTGTAGCCCTCCAGGTTCCTCTGTCCATGGGATTTCCCAGACAGGAATACTGGAGTGGGTTGCTATTTTCTAATCCAGGGGATCTTCCTGAACCAAGGATTGGACCCCGATTTCCCGCCTTGCCAGCAGACTCTTTACCATTGGGAATTTCTGTAAATCTGTACTGCTAGGCCTAGGAGTAGAATTTCAGGATCATAGAATATTGCCATATTCAGACTTTGGTAGGTAATCCTAGATTTTTTTCTCAACTGGTTTGATAAATTTATACTTCTGCTGGCACTATGGGAATATTCATGTTGATCCACGTCTTCACCACCACTTATTAAGAAGATAAATAGATGTGATATTTGTACAAAATATTAAATAATATTAGTATGAAAATATTGAACATATTTAATTTTTGACAATTGGAAGGGTATGAGATTGAATCTCACTATATGGTTTTAAAATGCATTTCTCTACATTGTGATAAGGTTGTCAATGTTTTCATACATTTGTTAAGCTTTTGTTTCTTCTTTGTTAAGTGTTTATTGTAGCCTTTTGAGTTGTTTATTATTTTCTTGATTTATAGGCATCTTTTATATATTCCAGATAATTTTCTCATCAGTTATATGTTTGTAACATCTTTTTCTAGCATGTGGCTTATCTTTTTATTTATGGAATGATATTTTTAATAAATAGATTGCTTAAATGTAATGCAATTGACTTAGGTAATTTAGTTTTCTTATTTATTTATGCATTTTGGAATCCTACTTAGGAGTCTCAATATAGTGCAAGATGATTGAAGCTATTCTACATTTTCTTTTAAGTTTTAGTGTTGGCTTCTATATATAAGAGCTTAGGTCATCCAAAACTGATGCTTTTGTATAATGTATAATGCAAGTCAATTGATCAAATCTCAGGTTTCTATATGTATGCAATTGTGTTCTCTCTTCCAGTCCATCAATTTGTCAATATCTACCAATATCACAGTTATTATTTTTCTGCCTGGTTTATCTTCAGGGATAATTTGGCTATTTTTGAGATCTTCTCTTTTTAAGCATTTGTTTCTTCACACATGGAAATGTGCAGAACTCCTAAATGCACAACTAATAAAAATACCAATGTGCTGCATGGGTGAAGGAGGGCAGAGAGGAGCTACTCCACCTTCAAGGTAAGGAGGGGCAGCTGTGAGGAGATACCCCTTGTCCAAGGTAAGGAGCAGCAGCTGCACTTTGCTGGAGCAGGTGTGAAGAGATACCCCACGTCCAAGGTAAGAGAAACCCAAGTAAGATGGTAGGTGTTGCGAGAGGGCATCAGGGTGGACACACTGAAACCATAATCACAGAAAACTAGCCAATCTGATCACGTGGACCACAGCCTTGTCTAACTCAATGGAACTAAGCCATGCCGTGTGGGGTCACCCAAGATGGGTGGGTCATGGTGGAGAGGTCTGACAGAATGTGGTCCACTGGAGAAGGAAATGGCAAACCACTTCAGTATTCTTGCCTTGAGAACCCCATGAACAGTATGAAAAGGCAAAATGATAGGATACTGAAAGGGGAACTCCCTGGGTCAGTAGGTGCCCAATATGCTACTGGAGATCAGTGGAGAAATAACTCCAGATATAATGAAGGGATGGAGACAAAGCAAAAACCATACCAGTTGTGGATGTGACTGGTGATAGAAGCAAGGTCTGATGCTATAAAGAGCAATATTGCATAGGAACCTGGAATGTCAGGTCCATGAATCAAGTCAAATTGGAAGTACTCAAACAGGAGATGGCAAGAGTGAACATCGACATTCTAGGAATCAGTGAACTAAGATGGACTGGAATGGGTGAATTTAACTCAGATGACCATTGTATCTACTACTGTGGGCAGGAATCCTTCAGAAGAAATGGAGTAGCCATCATGGTCAACAAAAGAGTCTGAAATGCAGTACTTGGATGCAATCTCAAAAATGACAGAATTATCTCTGTTTGTTTCCAAGGCAAACCATTCAATATCATGGTAATCCAAGCCTATGCCCAACCAGTAATGTTGAACCTGAAGTTGAATGGTTTTATGAAGACCTACAAGACCTTTTAGAACTAACACCCAAAAAAGATGTCCTTTTAATTATAGGGGACTGGAATGCAAAAGTAGGAAGTCAAGAAACACAAGAGAAGACTCTACATATGGACATCACCAGATGGTCAACACTGAAATCAGATTGATTATATTCTTTGCAGCCAAAGATGGAGAAGCTCTATACAGTCAGTAAAAACAAGACTGGGAGCTGACTGTGGCTCAGATCATGAACACCTTATTGCCAAATTCAGACTAAAACTGAAGAACGTAGGGAAAACCACTAGACCATTCAGGTATGACCTAAATCAAATCCCTTATGATTATACAGTGAAAGTGAGAAATAGATTTAAGGGGCTAGATCTAATAGATAGAGTGCCTGATGAACTATGGATGGAGGTTTGTGACATTGTACAGGAGGCAGGGATGAAGACCATCCCCATGGAAAAGAAATGCAAAAAAGCAAAATGGCTGTCTGGGAAGGCCTTACAAATAGCTGTGAAAAGAAGATAAGTAAAAAGGAAAGGAGAAAAGGAAAGATATAAGCATCTGAATGCAGAGTTCCAAAGAATAGCAAGGAGAGATAAGAAAGACTTCTTCAGCGATCAATGCAAAGAAATAGAAGAAAACAACAGAATGGGAAAGACTAGAGATCTCTTCAAGAAAATTAGAGATACCAAGGGAACATTTCATGCAAAGATGGGCTCGATAAAGGACAGAAATGGTCTGGACCTAACAGAGGCAGAAGATATTAAGAAGAGGTGGCAAGAATACACAGAATAACTGTATAAAAAAAGATTAAGGACACAAATAATCATGATGGTGTGATCACTCACCTAGAGCCAGACATCCTGGAATATGAAGTCAAGTGGGCCTTAGGAAGCATCACTATGAACAAAGCTACTGGAGGTGATGGAATTCCAGTTGAACTATTTCAAATCCTGAAAGATGATGCTGTGAAAGTGCTCACTCAATATGCCAGCAAATTTGGAAAACTCAGCAGTGGCCGCAGGACTGGAAAAGTTCAGTTATCATTCCAATCCCAAAGAAAGGCAATGCATAAGAATGCTCAAACGACCACGCAATTGCACTCAGCTCACATGCTAGTGAAGTAATGCTCAAAATTCTCCAAGTCAGGCTTCAGCAGTATGAGAACTGTGAAATTCTGGAGGTTCAAGCTGGTTTTAGAAAAGGCAGAGGAACCAGAGATCAAATTGCCAACATCCGCTGGATCATGGAAAAAGCAAGAGAGTTCCAGAAAAACATCTATTTCTGCTTGATTGACTATGCCAAAGCCTTTGACTGTGTGGATCACAATAAACTGTGGAAAATTCTGAGAGAGATGGGGATACCAGACCACCTGACCTGCCTCTTGAGAAACCTACATGCAGGTCAGGAAGCAACAGTTAGAACTAGACATGGAACAACAGACTGGTTCCAAATAGGAAAAGGAGTATGTCAAGGCTGTATATTGTCACCCTGCTTATTTAACTTCTATGCAGAGTACATCATGAGAAACACTGGGCTGGAAGAAGCACAAGCTGGAATCAAGATTGCTGGGGGAAATATCAATAACCTCAGATATGCAGATGACACCACCCTTATGGCAGAAAGTGAAGAGGAACTAAAAAGCTTCTCGATGAAAGTGAAAGAGGAGAGTGAAAAAGTTGGCTTAAAGCTCAACATTCAGAAAACGAAGATCATGGCATCTGGTCCCATCAGTTCATGGGAAATAGATGGGGAAACAGTGGAAATAGTGTCAGGCTTTATTTTTTGGGGCTCCAAAATCATTGCAGATGTTGTTTGCAGCCATGAAATTAAAAGATGCTTACTCCTTGGAAGGAAACTTATGCCCAACCTAGATAGCATATTGAAAAGCAGATATATCACTTTGCCAACAAAGGTCCATCTAGTCAAGGCTGTGGTTTTTCCAGTGGTCATGTATGGATGTGAGAGTTGAAGAAAGCTGAGCACCGAGGAATTGATGCTTTTAAACTGTGGTGTTGAAGAAGACTCTTGAGAGTCCCTTGGACTGCAAGGAGATCCAACCAGTCCATCTTAAAGGAGATCAGTCCTGGGTGTTCATTGGAAGGACTGATGCTGAAGCTGAAACTGCAGTACTTTGGCCACCTCATGTGAAGAGTTGACTCACTGGAAAAGACTCTGATGCTGGGAGGGATTGGGGGCAGGAGGAGAAGGGGATGACAGAGGATGAGATGGCTGGATGGAATCATGCTGTCATTCATGGGGTCGCAAAGAGCTGGACATGACTGAGTGACTGAACTGAACCGAAACATTTCTCAGACCAAGTAATAGGATCCTATGAGTGACTCAGGTTTCCAAGCCCAGACCCCAAATGAAGCCACTAACCATTTATTTTTACCTATTTTTAAACTTTATTTAGCGGACCTTGGTGGCTCAGACAGTAAAGCTTCTGCCTAAAATGCGGGAAACTTAGGTTCAATCCCTGGAGAAGGAAATGGCAACCCACTCCAGTATTCTTGCCTGGAAAATTCCATGGATGGAGGAGGCTGGTAGGCTACAGTCCATGGGATCGCAAAGAGTCGGACACGACTGAGCGACTTCAATATCACTGTCAGTGTCAAACTTTATATATATTTGCATCTAAAACTTCACTTCAGCTATATATCAGGTTAAATTAGGAAGTATTTGCATTATAATTTTTTTCTATAGTTTTTATAATTTTTCATAAAATGTCTTGCTTAACCCATAGATTACTTAAAATTGTAGATGTTATAAAAATACTATAAATTTATATGTGTGCTGTATTTAGTCACTTTTTATTATTAATTTCTAAATTATTTGGTTGTTTTTTTAATGCCCTGATCACGACTACTTTTCATAAATTTTTCCTCAGTGCATGAAAATTTATGCACCATTGTTTTAACTTGTGTTTGTTTGTTTGTTTGTTTGGTCTATAATTTTTTTTTCTTTTTCAATTTTGTACTTTTTGTTTTTTATCCTAAAGAGTGATCTTTATTTTTTTTTAAATTTCTGTTATATTTTTATTTATTTATTTATTTTACTCTACAATATTGTATTGGTTTTGCCATACTTTAACATGAAAATGCCACGGGTGTACATGTGTTCCCAATCCTGAACCCGTCTCCCACCTCCCTCCCCATACCATCCCTCTAGGTCATCCTGGTGCACCAACCCCAAGCATCCTGTATCTTTGATTTAACTATGTTTTGCTTTGTTTCAATCCATGTTTTACCTTTATTAATTTTGAGGTTATAAATTATATGCATATACTTTTTGTTATTATATTAGCCCCAGCCTTATCTCCTACTTGAGATCAATTAAATTCCAGACTTTTAATTAGATTTAGAAAATTCTCTCAGGGAAAATAGCTGCTTGGGTGTCTACTCTTTTCTCTTTGTAATGTTGCTTCTTTACCTCCTCTGTCCTCTAAATGTTTTCATTATTGATTTTTTAAGATGGTCATTTTTAAGACATCATTTGTATATTTTTTAACTGATAATGTTTTTATTGTATATCTTCCCAAGTTGTTGGAAACAGGAAATTGATTCTTTTTTAAAAATAAATTTTCTAGCAGTTCAAATAATTTGAGGCCATATTAGGATAGAGACATATGAGTTCAGTCAGCCACTCTGAACCAGTTAATTGGCTTTGTGTTTTCCTGCCTCCTCAAGTGTTCCCAGATAATGCTCAATGCTATGCCTAGTTTAACCTTCATTGAGTTATATGAGATACTGAGATTGTTGAGTTCAGCATTTCTGAGATATTATTCATATTTCAAGGCAGGTAGCAGAGCATAGTTAGGCAGAAGAATAAGAATATAGGCTCTATTTTCTGAAGACCCTGAGTTCAGATAATACTTACTTAGTAGTTAGGTGGCTTTATGCATAATACATTAGATACTTATTTTGGCCTCAGTATCTGTTTCGGAAAAGGAGGAGCTTGCTATTTAAGTTAACTGTTTCAATGATGATTAATTAAGATAAGCTATATTTACTAATGTCTTTTTGTCCCTTCTGATCCATTCCCCACATTTCTCAGCTACTCTCTGCTCTGGGAGGCCTGCCTTTATGGACAATATCCAGTAGACTACTCCAGAGGAGACATAGTATGTAAATAATCTGATGCAGTGAATTACTTAGAGAGGCATTCTTGAAATATTTGTTGAATAAAGAATGAGTTTTTAATTACTATTAACTAATAATATTGACATTACATTAAATAGATACATTAAATTAAGATTCGATAATAATAACTTTCAATGATGTTTTACAAGACTTGTGGTAATCATTTTTCATACATTATAGCAGTGGTCAGCAAACTACAGTCTATAATCCACATCTCATTTGTTGCCCATCTTTGTAAATAATATATTATTGAAACACAGCCACCCACAATCTTTTGCATATTGCCTGTAAATGCTTTCATCCTATAGCAGCAGCTCTGAGGCTCTGAGACTGAATCTACACAGCCCAATGGTAGAAGATATTTACTATCTAGCTTTTAATGAAAAAAGTTTGCTGACTTTAGCTTTATAGCATTGAATCCTCATAATGACCCCAAGAAGAAAATATAATTTATATTTCCATTTCATACCTAAAGAAACTGAGACTAAAAATGTTAATTAGCTTATGGATGCTACTGTAGAATGGATTCAATATCATTTTAATTGATTTAAGAGAACCAGTTATACATTCATCCAATATCCCAAGATGTTTTCAATAAATCATATACTCTTCATACAGCAAACTCTACAGAGAAAAAAAGAGGCTTATTAATTTGGGAGTTATGGATAAAAATGAAAAAGAGAAAAGCGGTACAAATTGCTCATACTCTGTTGCTCTATCCTTGGTTTTGGGAAAATATTATTTATTAAAATCCAGGCATCTTCCTCAGAAATGTGCTGGTAGAATGTGGTGGTCCTCAGCTGACTGCTTTAGGGTCTCTATTTTGCACCTCTTAATCAGGACCTACCATTATTCCTGAGGATCTCAAAACATCTGAAGAAGGACAGTGTGTCCTCCAGAAATCCCAGCCCTGAGTGCACCTCATCCCTGTCATACCTTTCTCCTTAGTTCCCATCCATGAGATATTGGCTCTTTACAAGTGGTCTTGTTATTTTTTGCTATTCCGGAAGTAGTGGGAGATTGTGTCTTCCTGATTTATTCTCTACTCATGCTTCATTTAAAAGAATGAATCTTTTTTTAATTAATTCTCTTCATTTTCATTACTCAGGGTGAACAATTTACTAATATTAGAAATCAAAACTTTTCTGTCAGATAATATTTGAGTGCAAAGCTCTTGATAATTCTGAGATCATTTAAAGTGAAAACATACTCACTCTTTTTGAAACTGACATTAAGTAGATTTGTTTGATTTCCAAACAGATAATCATAATAATATTTTAGAAGCTAATTTACCTTTCTTTGTGCTTTTTGTTGGAGCATCGTAGGCACTTTAAAAAAATCTCCTCTGCACCAAGGCCCCAAAATTGAAGATTTAAGTCATCATTGAAGTGATTCCAGAGTCTGTGCTGCTAGTTGCAGACTTCCTCTTTATCCCTGATACAGGTTCATTTACTACTGTTATTACTAGTAGTAGGAGATGTTGGTTTGATCCCTTGTCAGGAATATCTTCTGGAGAAGGAAATGGCAACCCCTCTAGTATTCTTGCCTGGAGAATTCCATGGACAGAAGGGCCTGATGGGTTACAGTCCAAGAGGTTGCAAAGAGTTGAACACAACTTAGCAACTAAAAAACAACAAACAAGTATTAAAATAATATTATATATTATAAAATGATGCAATACTATAATGAGGTATGTATAAGATCTTGCCTATGTGATAATTATCATTATTATAACTAGCAATGACAATATACACATGTGTATATACCACTAATATTATATAATATTAATATGTTATACTATTTTATAGTACACATATACCTATATGTTATATATGTATAATTATAGAGAGTTGCACATATTTTTTACTATCACAACTAATGTTGATTATATATACTCTTGGCTGGATAATCACCACAATAAATAGTCTAATGTTTTAAAATTAAAACTTAAATGATTATCTTAATGCTCTTCAAATTAGTAGTCAGGAGTCTTATTGTAGAAAAATTTAGTACAAGAGAAACACACCTTTAACAGCCTGAAAAATAAGTTGATAAAGTCATTATAAGTTAAGCTGATGAATTATTTTTAATTTTACCTAACTCTTGACAACTGGGAAAAGACTTTTATAAACTAAATAAATATTGTATGCCATTTATGTCTTATTTGTTAAGCCCAGGGTTTGATCGTAGCTCAGATGGTAAAACATCTGCCTACAATGCAGGAGACCTGGGTTCAGTTCCTGGGTCAGGAAGATCCCCTGGAGAAGGGAATGGCAACCCACTCCAGTATTCTTGCCTGGAGAATCCCATGGACAGAGGAGCCTGGTGGGCTACAGTTCATGGTATCCCAAAGTGTAGGACATGACTGAGTGACTTACACTTTCATTTTAACTTTTTCCTGCACTGCAGGCAGAGTCTTTACCATCTGAGCCAGCAGGGGAGCCCTAAGTTAGTATATGATCTTTTATTAACCCATAAAATAATATTTTAAATTTGATTATTTTTAAAGCAGGGAGCGTTTAGCTGAGGGAGTAGCTTATCCCATTGCTATGTGAATACTTTAACTTATTGAAATATGATAAATGTGTGAATAGTCACATACATTTTTGAATTATAATTTAATGGTTGGATAAAACTATTCCTTTATGCTGCAAAACTCAGATATTTGAAATTATGGCTGTTTACTGGGATTTTTTCCCCTGAAGTTTCAGAGACATATTCCATTTCATTGGTTTTAACAGCTTTATGATTTCACATATGTTTACCAAAGTTCTATTTAAAAGAAAACAAAAATATTACAGCTTTCACAATTTTTCCTTTATATAATAAAATAACTAACTAGGGCTTCCTTGGTGGCTCAGACAGTAAAGAATCCACCTGCAGTGCGGGAGATCTGGGTTCGATCCCTGGGTTGGGAAGATCCCCTGGAGGAGGACATGGGAATCGACTCCAGCTTTCTTGCCTGGAGAATCCCCATGGACAGAGGAGCCTGGGGAGCTACAGTCCATGGTGTTGCAAAGAGTCAGACATGACTGAGCGACTACGCACAACTGGATAAGCCAGTGTATCATATACTCTAACAGACTTTAATAGTTATGAATGATTTAGTATTGTATCTATTCAAAGCGTTAATGATTTTCAGTATTGTGCTTTGTAGAAATAACTGTTGTAATGCATATTTTGTAGCATGCTTATACATTTTAATACTTGATGATTATTTGATCTCCTATTTCTATTTGCGTTATTTCCTTCTCATTTCTCATTGCTTTTCTATTCATTAATTTTTGCTTGTTTGTTGACATTTATGGTCAACAAGTTTCATTTAGATCTGAGAATCTATTTATTGATATTTCTTCCTAGCCAGTTTTAGACTTTTTACACACTGGACATTTTAAACTTCCTTAATATTTTTTCACTTTGATTAACTAAGTTAATGTTAATATTATATGTGTTGTATGTAAGATATGTTCAAAACGCATAATTTATACAAACAAAATGTTTAGCTGGATAGGTGGATATTTTCTCAGTGTTTACATGAATATTTTGTAATCACATGAAAATAATCATCATAATAAGCAGTAACAGCACATTTCTGGAAATTTTTTTAACCAAAGATTTCAACATTAATTTGGATTTTGTTACCCTTGAGTGTCATTAAAATATGCCATGATTTTTTGTGTGTGAAAAAGAGCCTAAGTAAGAATTTTTAAGAATTATATGCAGGTTGAGCATTTTTGTTTTTACTTTATCAAAAAATCTTGTACATTTTAAAATATTACTTTGTTGTATTGCTAGCAGAAATAATTTTTCTACAATAAAAACTTTAGAAATATAAGCCTACATGTTGTGCTTACCTTTAGTAGAATATTAGTACAATTTATCTTTTCTAGCCCTCCTTTATTCTCCTGAATAAGTATCTCTCACAAACTGGAGAAAAAAAACCCTTATTGTTTACCACTGTGCATTTATTCAGTAAAACACATTTTCCCCCCACTGGATACCAGAAGATTAAAAAGAAGCTACCACTCTGTTTTAAATTGAATCAAATATTACTTTCTCTATGAAAACTTCCTCATCTCCCTCAGGTCTGGTCACTTTGCTTTCTGTGATTATATTACATTTAAAAAAATCTCCCAGAAGGTAATTATTTGAAAACTATAATGAGTACTCAATGAGTGTTCTTAATTTCTCTATTTTCAGTAATTATCACAACACCTGATATGTCCTGGTGTTCAATAAGTATTTGTTGAAAAATGAATAAATTCTCCAGTGAAAGAAATGGGAATAGAAGTATAATTAAAGTCGGTCAATGGATATGAGCTAAAGTATTGCTAACTAGAGAAATAAATTAGGATATTTCTGGACAAGACAAAAAAAAAAAAACATGAAAGAGAGTGCATAATTTATACAGTAATTTAACATTTTGGGCTTCCCCAGTGACTCAGTGGTAAAGAAATCCCCTGTAATGCAGGAGATACAGGAGATATAGCTTTGATCCCTGGGTTGGGAAGAGTCTCCTGGAGGAGGGAATAGCAACCCACTCCAGTACTCTTGCCTGAAAAATCCCATGGGCACAAGAGCGTGGTGGGCTACGGTTCAAAGGGTAACAAAGAGTCGGGTATGACTGAAGTGACAGCATGAATATTTAACATTTTAAGAAACTTAACGTTATTATATATAATTATACTATTGTGTATATTGTATAATATACTGTTGAGTAAAAAATATTTACCCCCTAGATTTCTTTATTAGAATCATCACATATATTTAAGTTTAAAAAAGAAAATGCTTAGAGCAAAATACATTTAATTTACCTGCTATTTCTAATTTTAAGAATATAAAGGGAAATATTAACAGTGATATGTAGTTTTTCTGGAGATAATATTTGCAAAAGCAAGTGCAATAGTAAAGAAGAAGCAAGAACAAGAGGGAATAGGTAGACATTTTGCCTGCAATTTTACTCAATGTGCATTAAAAACTCTTCCATCTGTTTGTGGCTGTAAAAGTCCCCTGGATGCTAGTAAGCTCAATGTTATTACCTAGTAATCTAGTATCACTTACTTCAGCTAATTAGTAGTATCTCATATCTATTCAAAGCACGGTGCAGTGTACATATACTACCATTGATTGACATATAGCAGGCAAACTTTAAATATTTGTCAGTGAAAAAGTATAAAAATGCCTAGTTTTTACAAATAATCCTGCGATTATGCATTTAGCAATGATATACCAAGCCCCAGTTTATTCCTTTCAATAATAACCTAGACAGGTTTAAGTTTTGGTATTGACCAAGATGTCCTTAAAAAAGTGAAAGGGAAAGTCACTCAGTCATGTCTGACTCTGCGCCCCATGGACTATATGGTCCATGGAATTCTCCAGGCCAGAATACTGGAGTGGGTAATCTTTCCCTTCTTCAAGGGCTCTTCCCAACCCAGGAACTGAACCCAGGTCTCCCGCATTGCAGACGGATCCTTTACTAGCTGAGCCACCATGTCCTTAATATTTCCCTCTAATTTATATAGGTTTCATCCTGAGTATAGGCCCTGACCACCTTTCTCTTAGAAGGTGTACTTACGAAAACTTTCAATTGTTAATTTTTTTTCTGCCTTTTTGAGATGTAAATTTTCTCCCAGCCTCTTACAAATTTTACATCCCAGGAATGTTTTTCTCAAAAATTTGAGAGCTATCTCTTTGAAATATAATTACCAAGACGAATAGAATGCCTGTCTCCCAGTCTCTGTGGGAAGGTAGGAGACTAATTTCTATACGTATGAATTAGCAGAGATGGACTAATCGCATTGATCAACCTGCCTTCTCATGTCTTCTAGGACTTTTCCACTAGCTCACATTAGTGCTTAAAAACTCTTCACCTTGAGTTCAATCTTTCGCCTCTATTGCAATAATCTTGGCCCATATTATAATATTCTTTTTTTATATAAATTTATTTATTTTAATTGGAGGCTAATTACTTTACAATATTGTATTGGTTTATTCTTAAAGTCTTTTTTTTTTTTTTACCAATTTTAACAGTACAGTTCAGTACAGTTTTTCTTTGACATTATAGAATTTAAATATAAGCTATAGATAACAGGTTTCTCTGTAGTAGTCATCATCCTAAAAACTAACATGAAAAAATAAATCAGTTAATGAAATCATGATTACTGTGGTTTCTTAGCACAGTCTTCAGATTTTCTTTTCCTGGTGTGGGCAGGAGATCCCTCTGATGGTTAACTTTAGGTGTCTACTTGACGAGGCCATGGGTGCCCAGACACTTGGTTTAAACATTATTCTGGGAATGTACATCTGTGAGGATGCTTCTGGATGAAATGAAATTACCATTTTAATTCATAGACTGAGTAAAGCAGATTGCCCTCCCTAAAATGTGTGGGTCTCATCCAATCAACTAAAGACTTGAATAGAACCAAAAGGCTGAATAAGAGGAAACTCCTCCTATCTGACTGCATGTGCCCTAGTCTGCCTCTCGCTCTGTCTGCACTCTGTCTTGACTTCTCTGTGTGATCCTTCAAGATTTGCCAGGTACTTCCTCCAACACCTGTGAGTAATCGATTTCTCTCTTTTTCTATTTTTGAACTACAGCTCACCATCCAGCATCCTGTGTACCACTTGATGCATGTTAGTTTCACAGAATCACACTTAGCTTATCAATCCTTTTCTCTCCCCTTTTAGTGGTTGCCCTAGAGTTTTCAATGTTCACTTACAACCAATTCAACTCCACTTTTACATTATACTGTATGATTTCACAAGTAATGTGAGGTACATTATAATAGCAAAATAATTTTAATTCCTCCTTCCATCCCTTATATCATTGCTGCCATTCATTTCCCTTATATATGTGTATATGTACATTTATAATATAAAATCAAATATATTTTTGCTATTCTTTTGAACAAGTATTTCTCAGATCAATTAAGAATAACAAAAATAAAACCTTTTTATTTTATCTTCATTTATTTCATCTTTGGGCTTCCTTGGGAGCTCAGACAGTAAAGAATCTGCTTGCATGTGGGAGACCTGGGTTCGATCCCTGAATTGGAAAGATTGCCTGGAGAAGGGCATGGCAATCCACTCCAGGATTCTTGCCGGGAGAATCCCCTATGAACAGAGGAGCCTGGCAGGCTATAATCCATGGGTTCACAAAGAGTCATACGTGCCTGAGCGACTAAGGACAGCACAACATTCCATCTTTGGTACTCCTCCTTCCTCTAGTAGATCTGAGTTTTTGACCTATATAACCTTCCCTCTCTCTAAAGAACTTTTATCATTTCTTTCAAGGCAGGTTGACTGACAATACTTTTTGTCTGAGAAAGTGTTAATTTCTTCACTTTTGAAAGATAGTTTGCAGGGTAAAGAATTCTATGCTGGTGGATTTTTTTTCTCTCAGCACTTTAAATGTTTCACTCCATTTGATTACTGATATGTTTTCTGAGGAGAAGCCAGATATAATTTTTTCTTTTTTCCTCTATCCGTAAGGGTTGTTTCCTCTAACACTTTTCAGGATTTATTTTCTTTGTCTTTTATCTTCTGTAGTGTGAAAATAATAGCCCTAAAGACTTAGCTTTATTGGGACTTATCATACATGATATTCTGTCAGCTTCCTGGATCTATAGTTTAGTACCTGAAATTAATTTGGGAAAATTCTGTCATTATTGTTTCAAATAGTTCTTCTCTTCTCTTCTCTCTCTCTCTCTCTCTCTCTCTTTTTTTTTTTTCTGCTCTGGTATTCCCATTCTGCATGGGTTGTATCTTTTGTAGTTGTCCCATAGTCCTTGGATAGTCTGTCTTTTTTCTTCTCTCTCTCTTTTTTTTTTTTAATTGGGATATAGTTCCTTTACAGTATTGTGTTAGTTTCTGCTGTACAATGAAGTTAATCAGCTATTGACATAAATCACAGCAGGATCTATTTTGACCCACCTCCTAGAGTAATGACAATAAAAACAAAAATAAACAAATGCTTTTCTTTTTTTGAGGATTCTACTGATATATTCTCAGCCTGTCCAGTCTACCAAATAAGCCCATCAAATGTAATTTTCCTCTCTGTATGGTGTTCTTCATCTAGCATTTGATTTGGTTCTTCCTTAGAATTTCCATCTCTTTACTTAACATTATCCATCTGTTCTCTTCTTTATCCATTAGAGCCCTTAGCATATTAACCACAGATGTTTTAAATTCCTGGCCTGATAATTCCAACATCTCTGCCATGTATGGTTCTGACACTTGCTCTGTCTCTTCAAATTGTGTTTTTGTCTTTTGGTATATCTTGTAATTTTTTTTTTTTTTGATAGCTGGACATGATATACTAAGTAAAAGACCTTGCTGTAAATAGGCCTTAATTGTGCGGTGGTGAGGTGTGACTGTGGGAAACTAGCTCTGAGATTAGGTCTCAGGCTTTTGGTAAGCCTTTGCCCCTGGACTGTGAACTTCAGAAGTGTTTCTCAGTTTTTTCTCCCCACTTAGGTGGAACAAGATGGCTAGTGTGGGCTGGATCTGAATATTTCCCATCTTCCAGGTGGAATGCTAGACCAACTGGAGTTTGATATTTCTTTTTCTTAGGTCAGATAGACTCTGATAATACTCCAGAAGGTTAGGCTCTGGTTGATTACTTTCTGCAGGTTCAGTTCAGTTCAGTTTAGTTCAGTTGCTCAGTTGTGTCCGACTCTTTGCAACCCCATGAATCACAGCACGCCAGGCCTCCCTATCCATCACCAACTGCCAGAGTTCACTCAGACTCACGTCCATCAAGTCTGTGATGCCATCCAGCCATCTCATCCTTGGTCGTCCCCTTCTCCTCCTGCCCCCAATCCCTCCCAGCATCAGAGTCTTTTCCAATGAGTCAACTCTTTGCATGAGGTGGCCAAAGTACTGGAGCTTCAGCTTTAGCATCATTCCTTCCAAAGAAATCCCAGGGCTGATCACCTTCAGAATGGAGTGGTTGGATCACCTTGCAGTCCAAGGGACTCTCAAGAGTCTTCTCCAACACCACAGTTCAAAAGCATCAATTCTATGGCACTCTGCCTTCTTCACAGTCCAACTCTCACATCCATACATGACCACAGGAGAAATCATAGCCTTGACTAGACGGACCTTAGTTGGCAAAGTAATGTCTCTGCTTTTGAATATGCTATCTAGGTTGGTCATAACTTTTCTTCCAAGGAGAAAGTGTCTTTTAATTCTATGGCTACAGTCAACATCTGCAGTGATTTTGGAGCCCCCAAAAATAAAGTCTGACATTTTTCCCACTGTTTCCCCATCTATTTCCTATGAAGTGATGGGACCAGATGCCATTATCTTCGTTTTCTGAATGTTGAGCTTTAAGCCAACTTTTTAGCTCTCCTCTTTCACTTTCACCAAGAGTCTTTTTTTTAGCTCCTCTTCACTTTCTGCCATAAGGGTGGTGTCATCTGCATATCTGAGGTTGTTGATATTTCTCCCAGCAATCTTGATTCCAGCTTGTGTTTCTTCCAACCCAGCATTTCTCATGATGTACTCTGCATAGAAGTTAAATAAGCAGGGTGACAATATACAGCCTTGATGTACTCCTTTTCCTATTTGGAACCAGTCTGTTGTTCCATGTCCAGTTCTAACTGTTGCTTCCTGACCTGCATTCAGATTTCTAAGCACAGGCAGCGGTGGCAGGCCGGCGCACTAAGCGCGGCCGAGAGCTACCCCACGTCCGAAGTCAGGGACAGTGGCCCAGAGTGCCAGGCTGCGACAGTGCAGGAACCGCCAGGAGGAGCCACTCCGCGTCCAAGGTCAGGGGCTGTGGCCTAGAGGAGCTACCCTGCGTCCGAGGCCAGTGGCGGCAGGGAGGACACACCCCGTGGCGGGGAGGAGACACCCGGCCTCTGAGGTCAGGGCGGTGGCCAGGAGGAGCTACCCTGCGTCCGAGGCCAGTGGCAGCCGAGAGGAGACACCCCATGGCCAGGAGGAGATACCCCACATCCAAGGTCAGGGGTGGCCGGGAGAAGACACCTCGCGCCTAAGGCCGGGGATGGTGACCCTGAGGAACCACCCCAAGCCCGAGGCCAGGGCCGGTGGCCGGGAGGAGCAACCTGAGGAGCGGTGGCTGAGCAGGCGCAGGAGGGCCTAAAGGAGCTATCCCACGTTGAAGGTCAGGAACAGCGGCGGTAGGGAGATACCCCTCATCGAAGGTAAGGAGCAGCGGCTGTGCTTTGCTGGAGCAGCTGTGAAGAGATACCCCACGCCCAAGGCAAGAGAAACCCAAGTAAGATGGTAGGCGTTGCAAGAGGGCATCAGAGGGCAGACACACTGAAACCATACTCACAGAAAACTAGTCAATCTAATCACACTAGGACCACAGCCTTGTCTAACTCAATGAAACCAAGCCATGCCTGCAGGGCAACCCAAGACAGGCGGGAATGGTGGAGAGATCTGACAGAACGGGGTCCACTGGAGAAGGAAACGGCAAACCACTTCAGTATTCTTGCCTTGAGAACCCCATGAACAGTATGAAAAGGCAAAATGATAGGATACCGAAAGAGGAACTCCCCAGGTCATTAGGTGCCCAATATGCTACTGGAGATCAGTGGAGAAATAACTCCAGAAAGAATGAAGGGATGGAGCCAAAGCAAAAACAATACCCAGTTGTGGATGTCACTGGTGATAGAAGCAAGATCCGATGCTATAAAGAGCAATATTGCATAGGAACCTGGAACGTCAGGTCCATGAATCAAGGCATATTGGAAGTGGTCAAACTAGAGATGGCAAAGGTAAACGTCAACATTCTAGGCATCAGCGAACTAAAATGGACTGGAATGGGTGAATTTAACTCAGATGACCATTACATCTACTACTGTGGGCAGGAATCCCTCAGAAGAAATGGAGTAGCCATCGTGGTCAACAAAAGAGTCTGAAATGCAATACTTGGATGCAATCTCAAAAATGACAGAATCATCTCTGTTCATCTCCAAGGCAAACCATTCAATATCACAGGTATCCAAGTCTATGCCCCAACCAGTAACACTGAAGAAACTGAAGTTGAATGGTTTTATGAAGACCTACAAGACGTTTTAGAACTAACACCCCAAAATGATGTCCTTTTCATTATAGGGGACTGGAATGCAAAAGTAGCAAGTCAAGAAACACCTGCAGTAACAGGCAAATTTGGCCTTGGAATGTGGAATGAGGCAGGGCAAAGACTAATAGAGTTTTGCCAAGAAAATGCACTGGTCATAGCAAACACCCTCTTCCAACAACACAAGAGAAGACTCTACACATGGACATCACCAGATGGTCAACACTGAAATCAGATTATATTCTTTGCAGCCAAAGATGGAGAAGCTCTATACAGTCAACAAAAACAAGACCAGGAGCTGACTGTGGCTCAGATCATGAACTCCTTATTACCAAATTCAGATTCAAATTGAAGAAAATAGGAGAAACCGCTAGACCATTCAGGTATGACCTAAATCAACTCCCTGATGATTATACAGTGGAGGTGAGAAATAGATTTAAGGGCCTAGATCTGATAGATAGAGTGCCTGATGAACTATGGAATGAGGTTCATGACATTGTATAGGAGACAGGGATCAAGACCATCCCCATGGAAAAGAAATGCAAAAACGCAAAATGGCTGTCTTGGGAGGCCTTACAAATAGCTGTGAAAAGAAGAGAGGCAAAAAGCAAAGGAGAAAAGGAAAGATATACCCATCTGAATGCAGAGTTCCAAAGAATAGCAAGAAGAGATAAGAAAGCCTTCTTCAGTGATCAATGCAAAGAAATAGAAGAAAACAACAGAAGGGAAAGACTAGAGATCTCTTCAAGAAAATTAGAGATACCAAGGGAACATTTCATGCAAAGATGGGCTCGATAAAGGACAGATATGGTCTGGACCTAACAGAAGCAGAAGATATTAAGAAGAGGTGGCAAGAATACACAGAACTGTACAAAAAAGATCTTCCCGACCAAGATAATCATGATGATGTGATAACTAACCTAAAGCCAGACATCCTGGAATGTGAAGTCAAGTGGGCCTTAGAAAGCATCACTACAAACAAAGCTAGTGGAGGTGATGGCATTCCAGTTGAGCTGTTTCAAATCCTGAAAGATGATGCTGTGAAAGTGCTGCACTCAAACACATTTGGAAAACTCAGCAGTGGCCACAGGACTGGAAAAGGTCTGTTTTCATTCCAATTCCAAAGAAAGGCAATGCCAAAGAATGCTCAAACTACCGCACAATTGCACTCATCTCACATACTAGTAAAGTAATGCTCAAAATTCTCCAAGCCAGGCTTCAGCAATACGTGAACTGTGAACTCCCTGATGTTCAAGCTGGTTTTAGAAAAGGCAGAGGAACCAGAGATCAAATTGCCAACATCCGTTGGATCATGGAAAAAGCAAGAGAGTTCCGGAAAAACATCTATTTCTGCTTTATTGACTATGCCAAAGCCTTTGACTCTGTGGATCACAATAAACTGTGGAAAATTCTGCAGGTTAGGCTCTTGTTAATTAGTTTCTGCTGAGGGCAGTCCTTTGTTAAGAGGAACAGAATTCTCTGGCCTATTTCAAAAGGGTTTCTTTTTACCTCTTCTGAAAGGAAGCAAGAAGGAATTTTTCTCTGATGTTTACTCCTGGAATCTGGTTGAGCTCTCTGTGTGAATATCACGGTAATGTGGGACCCACATACTTAAGTCCCCTTGGAGTTTTTAACTATCAGAGCTGTCTGCACTCAGCTATTTGTCAATTAGAGTTTAGGTTTTTCCACCCCAGCAATGGTTTCCATGGCAACTTATGGTCACAAACTTCTGCTCCAGACAGCCATGATGCCCTGCAATCAACTGTCTGTCTCTCCAGTATTGACAGCAGACATGTGTCCAGTGTCTGTTATTAAATCTAAGTCAAGTTTGTGGTCTTGCCTATATGTGCTTCCTGCAAGATGGGATCTTGTGGTGTGTAGCGTTCTGGTCAGGTCTTTAGGAGACCTGGGTCCAAGGTGAGTTCTGCAGCTGATTAACAGCATTAAACATCATTTCCCTACATCTCCTAACAAAGTTTGTTGACATACATGAAGTACTTTGTGATGTATTATTTGAGTACTTTTAATGGTAGGCAAAATAATAGCCCCTGTTCAAAGACAGTCATGTCCTAATCTCCAGAACCTGTAAGTTGTTTAGTAGAAAGGGGAAATTAAGGTTGCTGATAGAATTAAGGCAGCTAATTAGCTGACCCAGAGATAAGAAGAATATCCTGGTTTACCCAGGTGGGCCCAATGAAGGCAAAAGTCCTTAGAAGCGAGAGAGAATGAGGGGCAGGAGAGTCAGTGTCAGAGTGGGAAGAAGGGAGCAAGGAACCAAGAAATTCAGGCAGCCTCTAGAAGCTGGGAAAGGTAAGGCAATGCTCCCCTAGAATCACCAAAAGGAATTCAGGCCTGCATATAACTTGATTTTAGCCTGCTGTGACCCTTTTTCAGACTTCTGGTCTCAGAATTATAAGACAATAAGATTGTTTTAAGCCACCAAGTTTGCGGTAATTTGTTACGGCAGCAGTGAAAAACCAACATAATTACCCTTACAAACCTGCAATGTAGATATCATTTTGCCTGTTTTATAGACAGGGAATGAGGCTCAGAGGTTACATGGCATGCTTAAGGAAACTTGACCGTTAAATATTGTTTAGGAAATTAACTCAAGTGTTTGGACTCCAAATCCAGTGAGCTTTTTATTATAAAATGAGGAGGTTGGATGACATACTCTCTAAAGTTCTTCAGGCTCTAACATTTACTGATTTAAAGTGTCAAATGAAATCTCAGGCTAAACTGAGAGGACTTTTGGCTGTGTATCTCCTCAGTTCTCGGGAGTGTTTCTAAAGCAAAAAGGTTTTGGCATCATTTTGCTGCATAGTAAAATATGTGGGTTCTTTGTATTGTGTGTGTGTGTGTTTTCCAAATGTAAGCCTTGTAGCCTTTGCTCCTAGTTCTGAAGTTGAGCTGCTTAGGCTCTTTCACATACATCAGTGAAATAGCTTTTTCCTTCTGTGCTGTTAGGGATTTACTGACAGTTCACCAAACTGACTTCCTGCTGATAGAAACTGATTTTTGCTTGACCTGTTTTTTGAATGAAATCCCTTTTCAACAATTCAAAACATTTGAAAAAGTGAGCTTAAATTTGGCATCTGATTTGAAACATATTAGTTTCTTCTGTACATGGAAACTAATACATGTTTTTATATACTGCTATAAATCCTTTTAAAATATGTTTTATTTTTTAAATGTCATTTTTAAGTGCTAGTGTTTTATATTCAAAATATAATTTAATAGGATTTAGAGGAAAATGTGTAGAAATATGGTCCATAATTCCACTGACAAAATGATTCTGTGTTGACCTTTCATAAAAATGGGGCATAATCTATGCACATGCTTATAAAACATAAACAATAGCATTGCAAAATGAAAGGAAAAAGGAATGGGGTTTTATGTGACTGGTTTGGTTTGTGTGTAAATTATTAAATTCAATAAAACTGAATCACTTTCTATAAGCAATGCCACATATTTGTTTTCTGTATTAGGTAGCCAAACAAGAGAAAGAAAATTCTACATGAAATACTGCTTTCCTGATTTGCCATTCCAAAAAACCTAGATTCTCACCCTATTACTTGGGGTCCACTCTTCTTGTGATTTAGGAAGTAGTTTTAAAAAATTGCACTCAGTGAAATTTAACCCGAAACTTTATAAATAAAACAACAGATACACTTGAGAATGACTTGACTCAGAGAAGAGTGAAATGCACAATTATTTGTATGTAAAAGAAACTGCAAATGTTTTTTTAATTTTACATCTTAGTAAATGTGGATGATAGTTTTGCTGGGGGTAATTAATATACTTGTTTTACTGTATTTTCCTTTTTCATCTATTGACAAAATTTTATTTGTTCATTGATCTCTATTCCTGCATTTGGCAGCAAAATAATTAATTGCTTCCATATGCCATGGCTCTTATCTCTCATTGCAGAGAGTTATTGGCTCCTTAGTCAAAAGTTGTTTATAGTGTAGACTTGACATAAAAATTTACTTCAAATACACTCTGATTTGTTACAAGTTGTGTACCTCTTTCTGAGATCTGAGAGCTCTCTCCATCCATGTACCTGCTGTGGCTCTGGTAGGTTTCTAATGAAAGAACATGTTTTCAGTGCAGGAAAGTCATCACAAACTTTTGGCAGGAAAGGTTGTTCTTCATTGTCTAAGGGAAATACAACCACCTAACTGCAAAAATAATGGTAAATAATGGCAATATGAAAAAAATTTTGTATGCCAGTCTTAAATCTCTACTGGTTGTAAAACTTCAGGTGTGCTTTTTCCCCGGCCCCCTGGTTTTGGCTTTTATTAGAATATATTTTTTATATTCTTCAGGACTTTTATCAAAAAGACTGGTGCCAGGATGGGCAAGAATATTAAAGAGTGGCCCTGCTGTTAAGGAACTCTTATATTCACTGGAACAACAGACTATACTTGAAGAGTTAAATATTAGGATAAAATAGAACTCAGTGAAAACTGCACAGTGTATATATAATTTGCAAATGAGTCTTTTAAAAATTATTGGGATGTTGTTGCTTCACAATGGTATATTAGTTTCTTGCTATACAGTAGAATAATTCAGTTATATGTGTACATATTTCCCCTTTTTTGAATTTCCCTCCCATTTAGGTCACCACAGAACATTGAGTAGGATTCCTTGTGCTATACAGGATGTTCTCATTAGTTATCTATTTTATACATAATAATGTGTATACATTGATCCCAATCCATCCCACCTACCTTTTCATTCCTTTTCCCTTTGTGTCCATATGTTTGTTCTTTATGTCTATTTTAATCTTTCATGGAAATGTTTATAGGCAAATGGGAAAAGAAATCCTTTTATTTGTATGAATTATGAATAATTTGAATCCATGAAGTATCACTCATTTAGCATTATTAGGAACTTTAAATGTGAGCATAATGATCACAACAATGCTATGGTGTGTTACTATTTTTGTCCTATTTTATACACCAAGAAATGAAGAAAAAAGTTAAATAACATGTTGAAGACCTTAGGGCTATAAAGTCACATGGAAATATAAGTGGGGGCTCTTGCTACCAAAGTATGTGTGTGTTCTGTACTCTCCTACCACTAAATTAATTAGAATTGTTTTATTTTTCACCCTGATAATAAGTTATTCTATACACTTACAAAGATGATTGCAGTATTTTATCACATACAAACATTTCCAAAACTTATTTTCTACCTAAAGATAGACTATTTGACTCTTAGAAACACCTTCTTCTAGGGAAATAATAGATATGAAAGAGAAACAGTGGTATGAGGAGATCAATAATTAGACTGCAAAAAATCAAAAGTGTGTACATAGGCCTAAGCCATAATTTTTTGCTTTAATTCTATAGTTCTTAAAATATTTTCAAAAGATTTCTTTTTTCTTAGAATGAAATGACTGCCAAGTAATCATTGGTTCATCCTGTAGTCATTTGTTGATAATGGAAAGGAACAATATGTGGTGAGACTTACTTCCAGTTGAAATTATTGTGTGCTTTTGTATAAGATTATAAATTGCCATTCAATCAAGTACATCATTCTTAGAATTTGTGATGGAAATGTGCCACAAACTATTAATTAACTCCTCGTCTGATGTGAGAACATTATGTACTAAAATCAAGTTGAACCTCAAAAGATTCCATGTTGAAAGTTTTATAGTTTTATAACATGAATAAAAATAAAATATATTAGACTTTAAAGCAATTTTATAGAGAAGGAATTTAATGATGGGGTTTAAGGAAATATTTTAAATGAATGGGCACAATGTAGAATCTAGGTTAAACTGATTTAAAAGGCTTAAATTTTGAGCATCTCATGATATCTTCCAATAAAAAAAATGACTGAACTGTCATGTATACAAACTACTTGTGGGTGTGCATGTGCCTATGTGTGAATATGTGTGTGTCAGTCACTCAGTTGTGTCCGACACTGTGACCCCATGGATTGTAGCCACCAGGCTCCCCGTCCATGGGATTCTTCAGGCAAGAATACTGGAGTGGGCTGCCGTTCCCTTCTCCAGGGGATCTTCCTTACCCAGGAATTGAAAGCAGATATCCTGCATTCGGGAGAAGGCAACGGCACCCCACTCCAGTACTCTTGCCTGGAAAATCCCATGGACGGAGGAGCCTGGTAGGCTGCAGTCCATGGGGTTGCTAAGAGTCGGCATGACTGAGCAACTTCACTTTCACTTTTCACTTTCATGCATTGGAGAAGGAAATGGCAACCCACTTCAGTGTTCTTGCCTGGAGAATCCCAGGGACAGGGGAGCCTGGTGGGCTGCCGTCTATGGGGTCGCACAGTCAGACACAACTGAAGCGACTTAGCAGTAGCATCCTGAATTTGAGGCAGATTCTTTGCCTTCTGAGATACCAAGGAAGCCCTATGTGAATATACGTGCACAGGTTATCTCCACATATGCTGCTCGCGTGCACTCTTACCCGACTCTTTGAGACATTTGGACTGAAGCCCGCCGAGCTCCTTTGTCTATAGGATTTCCGAGGCAATAATACTGGAGTGGGTTGCCATTTCTCTTCCAGGAGATCTTCCTGATCCAGGGATCGAACCTGCGTTTCCTGAGACTCCTGAACTGCTAGGCAAATTCTTTACTGTTGAGACAGCATACTGAATTACCAAATTACTAATTCATACAATTTTATTTTAGTCTACCTCGACATGTATTTCTTCATGTTTATCAGTGTTTCAGTTATTAGGAAAAGAGGGTATCTTTGGATATATATTTAAGTTGGTTGACAGTTATTCTATAAAGGTTTTTTTTTTTTTGTCAGCAATGTGTAGTGAGGTAAAGGAGTTGCAGTGGGGGTATAATATTAAATTATAATGTATAATATATAATGTATAATTATAAAATATAATTAAATTATAATTAAAATGTGAAATTAGGTAAGGCATTTTAGTCTTGAGCAAAAAGAAGGAACCAAAGTTAACTTGGTGATCCATCCAGACTTAATTGACTAGTGTATCTCAAGAATTTTATATTTGCAGCATTTCATTCATCCTAAATTACATTTTTAGTTTGCATTTTTCACCTCTGAAATAAGGATGCATGATACAGTTGACAGTATTTTCCGATTATTGGCCAGAAAGCAGCTTCAGTTTCAGTGCAGTTTCATTCACTGTGCGTGCGGGTACTGGGTCATAGATGTTCATTACAATTGAGTATATGCACTGTGCTACTAAATGTTTAATTTGACATTTAAATGTCAAATAATTTAAAGATAATTTGAGAAATAAATGAGTACAGTTATTGCCTGAAAACCTTCCACTTATAAAGTAGGGTGATATTAAAAATTAAAATATATAGACATGAAAATAGTATCTAGAAACTAAGATCTGGTTCCAGGTATTGCCTGTTGTTAATGGTGTGCCATTATCTTTATCCAAAAGTGAGGTACCTGGCTCTCACTATCTACAATTTATTTATCTGCTTGTTCGTTCAAACCTAGGGTTGAACAATTGCTAAGCCATACCATGTGAAAGTCACTCAGGTATGTCCAACTCTTTGCAACCCCATGGACTACACAGTTTGTGGAATTTTCCAGGCCAGAATACTGGAGTGGGTAGCCTTTCCCTTCTCCAGCAGATCTTCCCAACCCAGGGACTGAATCCACTTCTCCTGCATTGAAGGCAGATTCTCAGCTGGTAAAAAAAAATCCGCCTGCAATGCAGGAGACCCTGGTTCAATTCCTGGGTGGGGAAGATGCTGTGGAGAAAGCCTATCCTTTCAGTATTCTTGGGCTTCCACCTGCAATACAGAAGACTTGAGTTGGATCCTTTGGTTGGGAAAATACCCTGGAGAAGGGAAAGACTACACACTCCAGTGTGAATGTTTGAGAATCTGCCTGGGTAATGTCATAGCACATTTAATTTGGGACTTCCCGGGTAGCTCAACAGTTAAGAATCTCCCTGCAATGCATGAGAACTGGGTTCGATCCCTGGGTCAGGAAGATCCCCTGGAGAAGAGCATGGCAACCCACTCCAGTATTCTTACTTGGAAAATCCCATCAGAGGAGTCTGGTGGGCTACAGTCTATGGGTTTGCAAAGAGTTGGACACAATTGAGTGGCTAGTACACAAATTGTGAAAAACAAATTTACCCAACTTAGTACACTGTTGGATACACTCATCTTGTCTTTAGCTTTATATAGCTTTATAGCTCTGGGAGTTGGTGGTGGACAGGGAAGCCTGGTGCGCGGCAGTCCATGGGGTCACAAAGTGGCAGACACAACTGACCGACTGAACTGAACTTATAGTTAAAATACTGTTTTAAAAGTTAGTTCAGCTATTAACTATCTATTCAGAGAGATTTAAAGAACGAAAAGGACTCTATTCCCCCACTACTGGTTTAAAGGTAGAGAAAGGAGAGCATCAGAAGGAATATAAACTGCCTCCAAGCTAAAGTCAACTCTGGCTGACAGTCGGGAAGGAAATGGGACCTGAATTCAGAAAATCAGCTAAATAAGGTTAGAAGTTTCTCAAAACATCAGTTTAAAAAAAAGGAAAAAAAAGCAGCTCTGCCACACCTTGATTTCAATCTGTGAAACCTGGATCAGAGAAAATCAGTGGTACCAACTTGGATTTCTGCTCGTTATTGTCTCCAAGATTGGCTCAGCTGATTTTCTGTAGGAGAGTGAGATGATAAACTTTTGTTTTAGGTCAATAGGTTTCTGGTAATATTTCCTAGTAGAAATAGGAAATGAACAGGGTATCCTACCCAGTAATTCATAACCTCTATCATGAAAATGGAGAAGGAAATGGCAACCCACCCCAGTGTTCTTGCCTAGAGAATCCTGTGGACGGAGGAGCCTGGTGGGCTGCTGTCCATGGGCTCACACAGAGTTGGACATGACTGAAGCGACTTAGTATGCATGCATGCATTGGAGAAGGAAATGACAACCTACTCCAGTGTTCTTTCCTGGAGAATCCCAGGAATGGAGGAGCCTGGTGGCCTACCGTCTGTGGGGTCGCACAGAGTCAGACATGAGTGAAGTGACTTAGCAGCAGCAGCATCATGCAAAAAGATCAGAGAAACACAAAATATCCAGCCTTTCCTCTTCAGAGATGTAAAGGGCATGAAATATGCTATAACACAGTGGAGAGAGTTAGAGTGACAGTGGCAACTCAATGCAATGGCAGTTCCTGGATTTGATATGAAACAGAAAAGAGATTTATAGAGAAAAACTGGTGAAGCTCAATAAAGTTTGCAGTTTGGTTGATAGTATTATACAAATATTAATTTCTATGTTTTGAGAATCACGGTGTAGTTATACACCATAACTTTGGGAAGAGCTGGGTGAAGTTACATGGAAAGGCTCAGTGCTATTTAGAAACTCATTTCAGAGTCTAAAATTGCTCTAAAATAAAGAAATTATGCAAATGGAGGTTACCATCTTGTAAGGAAATCTTGGCGACAATAAAAGAGCAGTCTGAGAAATGCTGCTCAGTGTGCTTTATAACAGAAAATGGGAAAATGCGCATTGACAATGATTATGAAATAACTCAGAAGAGTTGGACACTGAGTATGAGGCTGATTTAAGAATAACCAATTTGCTTAGCTCTTATATATGCATAATGATAAACATTTATAACTAAATTACTTTTAAAAAGAACTCTGTAAAATAAGTGATCAGAAAGCATTGTGTCATAGCTTAATTAGCTATATGCACTGTGGCATAGTAGAATCAGGGCAGTTTGCAACTGATGGTGTCTTAGGTGATAAAATGCATCTTTGTGTCTCTTAAACCTTATACCAAACATGCAGTGAAATATTACCATTATTCCTATTTAAAAAAGAGGAAACTAAACATGAGTGATATAATTTGCTCACACTCATAGTATTAACAAGAAGCATAGCTGAAATATAAAGCAACTCTGTCAAACTAAAAAGCCGATATTCTTTATACAAAGTATACTACCTCCCATAACAAATTAAAGATTATGCAACAGGGCAGAAATTTGACCATATACTCAGAATATTACTATCCTAATCCTTTAGGCTGGCACCTCTAACATGTAGTGTAGTCAGTAGGAACTGAGTTCTATAAATGAAGTAATCTAGTTTATTTAGAAGTAAGAAATGTTGAAATTTAGAAGATAACCCCATGATTTGCTCATTTGGATATGCTTTCTGAGGCACAAAGTAGCCATAAAATGAGGGTGGTTTCATTTTGTTTAGATCAAATGAGTGAAACATACACTATTTTGAATGATTTTTAACTTTATTAAAACTATAAATTTTAGCCTATTAGAAATAATGCAAACAAGGGTGAGAGTGGTGAATCTTCTCCTATAGAAGCTCCTATACTTTCTGACACTGAAACATCAAAAGAAAATTAAAATGTAAAGCACTATGTATCACTGTGGGCTTTTCAAAGGTACTTGCTAATTTTTGAGAAAGAATCATAGAAGAGCAAATGAATTTAATTTCTAGGCCATATTTCATCCTTTATGTCATGCCAGTCAAAACAGTTCTGTTTGTTTCACAGCTTACCCAAATGGAACATTTCAGAGTTGGTATTTATTTTCAACACTGTATTTTGAAATTTTAAATAGCCACAAAGCTGAATAAGAATGGGGGAAAAAAAAGATGTGGGAATCCTCATATGAGGGAACTCTCCACATCTACATACTTTTTTGATACTTTTGAAATCAGGTTGCTTAAATGAGTCAAACTAATTTGGATTTTTTTATTCTTGTTGCCAGAAACAAGGTACTTAAACAAATTCTCATTTTTGATGTTTTCAAGGAATATGTTTATGATCTATTCAAGATGTAAAAAGACTACATAAACTTAAAACCACTCCAGATTTTATTGCACAGAAATAATTAACGTTTGAGATGTAGATTTTATACATTAGTCACTTATGAAGATAATGATTAGAGATATATTTCTGTTTAAAATAGACTTTCCCATGTACTATTTAAATAGAAATTCTTATTCTAACTGTTCTTTAAGAATATGGAGGTAAAATTTTAGTAATTTCTCATCTCATTGTAAACCTTCAAAAAATTAAATATTCTCTATGTCTGTTTCTCCATTGTTGCCCTGTAAATAAATTCTTCAGTACCATTTTTTAGATTCCATATATATGTGTTAGAATATGGTATTTATCTTTCTCTTTCTGACTCACTTCACTCTAGAGAGGGGAGGAGAGGGTGAGGTGTCTAGAAAGAGTAACAGGGAAACTTACATTACCATATGTAAAATAGATAGCCAAGGGGAATTTGCTGTATGACTCAGGAAACTCAAACAGGGGATCTGTACCAACCTAGATGGGTGGGATGGGAAGGGAGGTTCAGAAGGGAAGGGCTATATGTATACCTATTGCTGATTCATGTTGAGGTTTGACAGAAAACAGCAAAATTCTGCAAAGCAAGTATCCTTCAATAAAAAATTAATTAAAAAATGAAATATTAAAAAAAAAACCACCTCTCTACTTTAGGCTTAAGTTGATCTTTCTTTACATTCCTAAGGTGGAAATTGGGCTTCCCGGGTGGTGCTAGAGGTAAAGAACCTACCTGCCAATGCAGGAGATATGAGTCAGGTTTGATCCCTGGATTGGGAAGATCATCTGGAGGAGGGCATGGCAACCTGCTCCAGTATTCTTACCTGGAGAACTGCATGGACAGAGGAGCCTGGTGGGCTACAGTCCCTAGGGTTGCAAAGAGTTGAACACGACTGAGCAACTCACACAGAGTAAGGTGGAAATACATGATGATCTTTATATCATCTTTTCTAGAGTACTAATGCTATAAAACTTTCTCTAAGCACTCCTTTCTCAGCATCCCATAAATTATCAGTTATGTCCTCATTTAGCTCAAAATATTTTAAAATTTATCTTGAGATTTCTTCTTTGGCTCATGTACTGTTTAGAAGTGTGTGTTTAATCTCCACTTATTTGGGCAATTTCCAGTTATCTTTCTTTGATTTCTAGTTTAAACTCATTGTTGTCTGAGAAGTAGACATTGTAGAGTTTCTATTTTTTAAATCTGTAAAAGTGTATTTTGCAGGCCAGAATGTGGTTTATTTGGGTGAATGTTTCATGTAGGCTTGAGAAAAACATTCTTTAGAATAAAAGTCGTGTACAAATCCATTATACCTACTTGATTGAAAACGTTAAGTTCCGCTATGTCATTAACTGATTTTCTGCCTGCTGCTGTTGCTGCTAAGTCACTTCAGTCCTGTCCGATGCTGTGCGACCCCATAGATGGCAGCCCACCAGGCTCCCCCATCCCTGGGATTCTCCAGGCAAGAACATTGGAGTGGGTTGCCATTTCCTTCTCCAATGCATGAAAGTGAAAAGAAAGTGAAAAGTGAAAGTGAATTTCTGGGAGAGGAGTGTTAAAGTCTCCAACTACGATAGTGGATTCATCTGTTTTTCCTTTGAAGTTCTGTAGCCTCTATGTTTGTGCCTCACATAGTTTGATACTATTGATAGGCACACACGTATTAAGCATCGTTATGTCTTCTTGGAGAATTGACCTCTTATCATTATGTAATACCCTTCTTTATCCATGATAACCTGCTCCAAAATCTACAATGTTGGAAATTAATGTGGCTACTACTGCTTTCTTTTAATTAGTGTTAACGCACTATATCTTTCTTCAGCCAGTCTTCTAAATTGTTTTTAATTCAGTTTTTATTTATGAGTGCGCTGGGTCTTCACTGCAGTGAGCAGGCTTTCCCTAGTTGAGATGAGCAGAGGCTTCTCTCTAGTTGCAATGCTCAGGCTTCTCATTGCGGCAGCTTGCTTTGTTGTAGAACGTGGACTCAAGGGTGCACGGGCTTTGGTCATTGTGGTGCATGGGTTTAGTTGACCTGCAACATGAGGAATCTTCGCAGCCCAGGGATTAGACCCATGGCCCCTGCATTGGTAAGGAGAATCCCAACCACTGGACCACCAGGAAAGTCGCATCCACTTACATTTAATCTGTCTGTATTTTTATATTTAAAATGACTTTCTTATAGGCTACCTAGAGTTGGAAGTTTTTTGGTCTAATTTTAAAAGCTTCAAAAGTAGAAGTGTCGGAAATATTTAGCAACTAGTAGGAGAGCTGAAACGGAGAAGGCAATGGCACCCCACTCCAGTACTCTTGCATGGAAAATCCCATGGACGGAGGAGCCTGGTGGACTGCAGTCCATGGGGTCGCTAAGAGTCGGACACAACTGAGCGACTTCACTTTCACTTTTCACTTTCATGCATTGAGGAAGGAAATGGCAACCCACTCCAGTGTTCTTGCCTGGAGAATCCCAGGGACAGGGGAGCCTGGTGGGCTGCCATCTATGGGGTCGCACAGAGTCAGACACGACTGAAGCGACTTAGCAGCAGCAGCAGGAGAGCTGAAAATAAAATCCAGGAAATTGAAAACAGGAAATCAGTAGAGAAAATCAGTGAAACCAAAAGCTAGCTCTTTGGAAAGATCAGTAAAATCAATAAACCCCTATCCAGGCTAAAAAAATAGAGAAGGCGAATATATTAATATCAGAAATAAAAGAGGGGACATCACTAAAGATCCCATGGATGTTAAAATGGCAATAAAGAAATATTATGAACAACTCCATGCCCTCAAATTTTATAGCTTAGATAAAATGGTCCTCTCCTTTGAAAGACAAAACCTGCCAAAGTCATCCTTACAAGACTAGACATACTCTTACCATATAATCCAGCAACTGTACTCCTTGGTACTTAAAAACAGTTGAGAAGAATTGTGTGTCCACATAATTTTATATGTGCACATGAATTTTTCACACAGATTTTATTCATAATTGCCAAAACTTAGCATCAACCAAAATGTCCTCCAGTAGGTGAACAGATTAACTGTGGTACATCCAGACAATTGGATATCATTCAACACTGAAAATGAGTGAGCCATCAAGCCATGAAAATACACACTGTGCTGTGCTTAGTTGCTCAGTTGTATCCAATTCTTTGTGACCCCATGGACTGTGTAGCTTGCCAGGCTTATCTGTTCATGGGGATTCTCCAGGCAAGAATACTAGAGTGTGTAGCCTATCCCTTCTCTATGAGGTCTTCGTGACCCAGGGTTGAACCAGGGTCTCTTGCATTGCAGGTGGACTCTTTACCAGCTGAGCTACTAGGGAAGCCTGTAAAGACGTGGAAGAACCTTAAATGTATATTGCTAAATGAAAGAAGGCTACATGTTGTATGATTCCAGCTATATAACATTCCAAGAAAAGGCAAAGCCAATCGACGCAATAAAAGGCTTGATGGCTTCTGATCTTACATTTAGATCTTTAATCCATTTTGAGTTTATTTTTGTGTGCGGTGTTAGGAAGTGATCTAGTTTCATTCTTTTACAAGTGGTTGACCAGTTTTCCCAGCACCACTTGTTAAAGAGATTGTCTTTACTCCATTGTATATTCTTGCCTCCTTTGTCAAAGATAAGGTGTCCATATGTGTGTGGATTTATCTCTGGGCTTTCTATTTTGTTCCATTGATCTATATGTCTGTCTTTGTGCCAGTACCATACTGTCTTGATGACTGTGGCTTTGTAGTAGAGCCTGAAGTCAGGTAAGTTGATTCCTCCAGTTCCATTCTTCTTTCTCAAGATTGCTTTGGCAATTCGAGGTTTTTGTATTTCCATACAAATCTTAAAATTATTTGTTCTAGTTCTGTGAAAAATGTGGCTGATAGCTTGATAGGGATTGCATTGAATTTGTAAATTGTTTTGGGTAGTATACTAATTTTCACTACATTGATTCTTCCCATCCATGAACATGGTATATTTCTCCATCTATTAGTGTCCTCTTTGATTTCTTTCATCAGTGTTTTATAGTTTTCTATATATAGGTCTTTAGTTTCTTTAGGTAGATATATTCCTAAGTATTTTATTCTTTTCGTTGCAATGGTGAATGGAATTGTTTCCTTAATTTCTTTTCTACTTTCTCATTATTCGTGTATAGGAATGCAAGGGATTTCTGTGTGTTGATTTTATATCCTGCAACTTTACTATATTCATTGATTAGCTCTAGTAATTTTCTGGTGGAGTCTTTAGGGTTTTCCATGTAGAGGATCATGTCATCTGCAAACAGTGAGAGTTTTACTTCTTCTTTTCCAATTTGGTTTCCTTTTATTTCTTTTTCTGCTCTGATTGCTGTGGCCAAAACTTCCAGAACTATGTTGAATAGTAGCGGTGAAAGTGGACACCCTTGTCTTGTTCCTGACTTTAGGGGAAATGCTTTCAATTTTTCACCATTGAGGATAATGTTTGCTGTGGGTTTGTCATAGATAGCTTTTATTATGTTGAGGTATGTTCCTTCTATTCCTGCTTTCTGGAGAACATAGGCAAAACACTCTCAGACATAAATCACAGCAGGATCCTCTATGATCCACCTCCCAGAATTCTGGAAATAAAAGCAAAAATAAACAAATGGGATCTAATTAAAATTAAAAGCTTTTGCACAACAAAGGAAAATATAAGCAAGGTGAAAAGACAGCCATCTGAATGGGAGAAAATAATAGCAAATGAAGCAACTGACAAACAACTAATCTCAAAAATATACAAGCAACTTATGCAGCTCAATTCCAGAAAAATAAATGACCCAATCAAAAATGGGCCAAAGAACTAAATAGACGTTTCTCCAAAGAAGACATACGGATGGCTAACAAACACATGAAAAGATGCTCAACATCACTCATTATTAGAGAAATGCAAATCAAAACCACAATGAGGTACCACTTCACACCAGTCAGAATGGCTGCCATCCAAAAATCTTCAAGCAATAAATGCTGGAGAGGGTGTGGAGAAAAGGGAACCCTCCTACACTGTTGGTGGGAATGCAAACTAGTACAGCCACTATGGAGAACAGTGTGGAGATTCCTTAAAAAATTGCAAATAGAACTCCCTTATGACCCAGCAATCCCACTTCTGGGCATACACACCGAGGAAACCAGAATTGAAAGAGACACATGTACCCCAATGTTCATCGCAGCACTGTTTATAATAGCCAGGACATGGAAACAATCTAGATGTCCATCAGCAGATGAATGGATAAGAAAGCTGTGGTACATAAACACAATGGAGTGTTACTCAGCCATAAAAAGAATTCATTTGAATCAGTTCTGATGAGATGGATGAAACTGGAGCCGATTATACAGAGTGAAGTAAGCCAGAAAGAAAAACACCAATACAGTATACTAACACATATATATGGAATTTAGGAAGATGGCAATGACGACCCTGTATGCAAGACAGGGAAAGAGACACAGATGTGTATAATGGACTTTTGGACTCAGAGGAGAGGAGAGGGTGGGATGATTTGGGAGAGTGACATTCTAACATGTATACTATCATGGAAGAATTGAATCGCCAGTCTATGTCTGATGCAGGGTGCAGCATGCTTGGGGCTGGTGCATGGGGATGACCCAGAGAGATGTTATGAGGAGGGAGGTGGGAGAGGGGTTCATGTTTGGGAACGCATGTAAGAATTAAAGATTTTAAAATTTAAAAAATAACAAACTAAAAAAAAAAAAAAAAAAGAGATGGCAAGAATACAAAAAAAAAAAAAAAAGGCTTGATGGCTGCCAGTGGGTAGGTGGTGGGACTGGAAGTGAATAGCTGATGTATCATTATACATTTGTCCAAATCGATAGGATGCTTCAGAATATTTTTAAGGTTTACCTTCTGTTGATGGCTTATGTGCTTACAAAGCCTTCAAGCAGGCTAGTCATTTCTTATTTTTCTACCTTGATTAGCAAAATGTCAATTTGATGTTCTTCAGGATGTTTGGACCATTCCCTTCTCTTGAAACATTCTGACAAAGAGTGACAGAGTTGACATGGCCCTGGGGCAGAACTGTAAGTGTAGATTGTTGTCTCTAGACACTAATTCTGATTGACATTTTAAAAAGTCACTGGTTAAGTTAAAAACAAAAAACACTCTACTATGAAAAATGAGATTATGCAATGAATTAAGAGAAGGCAAAAAAGTTGTCTGAGGAGGTCTTACAAATAGCTGAGAAAATAGAAGCCAAAGGCAGAGGAGAAAAGGAAAGATATAACCACTTCAATGCAGGGGTCCAAAGAATAGCAAGGAGAGATAAGAAAGTCTTCCTCAGTGATCAGTGCAAAGAAATGGAGGAAAACAATAGATTAGGAAAGACTAGAGATCTCTTCAAGAAAATTAGTGATGAAAAGGGAACATTTCAAACAAAGATGGGCATAATAAAGGACAGAAATTGTGTGAAACCAACACAAACAGAAGATATTAAGAATAGGTGGCAAGAATACACAGAAGTACTATATAAAAAAGATCTTAATGACCCAGACAACCATGATGGTGTGATCACTCATCTAGAGCCAGACATCCTGGAATGTGAAGTCAAGTGACCCTTAGGAAGTGTCACTACAAACAAAGCTAGTGGAAGCAATGGAATTCCAGTTGAGCTGTTTCAAATCCTAAAAGATGATGCTGTGAAAGTGCTATACTCAATATGCCATCAAATTTGGAAAACTCAGCAGTGGCCACAGGATGGGAAAAGGTCAATCCTAAAGAAAGGCAATGCCAAAGCATGTTCAAACTACTGCGCAATTGCACTCATCTCACACACTAGCAAAGTAATGCTCAAAATTCTCCAAGCCAGACTTCAACAGTACGTGAACCATGAACTTCCATATGTTCAAGCTGGTTTTAGAAAAGGCAGAGGAGCCAGAGATCATATTGCTAACATCCTCTGGATCATTGAAAAAGCAGAGAGTTCCAGATAAACATATATTTCTGCTTTACTGACTACGCCAATGCCTTTGACTGTGTGGATCAAAACAGATTGGAAAATTCTGAAAGAGATGGGACTACCAGACTACCTTACCTGCCTCTTGAGAAATCTGTATGCAGGGCAGGAAGCAACAGTTAGAACTGGACATGGAACAACAGACTGTCTCCAAATCAGGAAAGGAGTATGTCAAGGTTGTATATTGTCACACTGCTTATTTAACTTCTATGCAGAGTACATCATGAGAAACACTGGGCTGGAGGAAGTGCAAGCTGGAATCAAGATTTCTGGGAGAAATATCAATAACCTCAGATATGTATATGACACCATCCTATGGCAGAAAGTGAAGAACTAAGGAGCTTCTTTATGAAAATGAAGACGAGTGAAAAAGTTGGCTTAAAGCTTAACATTCAGAAAACTTAAGTTCATGGCATCCAGTCCCATCGCTTCATGGCAAATAGATAGGGAAACATTGGAAACAGTGACAGACTTTATTTTTGGGGGCTCCAAAATCACTACAGATGTTGATTGCAGCCATGAAATTAAAAGCACTTGCTCCTTGGAAGAAAAACTATGACCAACCTAGACAGCATGTTTAAAAGCAGAGACATTACTTTGCCAACAAAAGTCCATTTAGGCAAAGCTATCATTTTTCCAGTAGTCATGTATGGATGTGAGAGTTGGACTGTAAAGAAAGCTGAGCACCGAAGAATTGATACTTTTGAACTGCGGTGTTGGAGAAGACTCTTGAGAGTCCCTTGGACTGCAAGGAGAGCCAATCAGTCTATCCTAAAGGAGATCAGTCCTGGGTGTTCATTGGAAGGACTGATTTTGTAGCTGAAACTCCAATACTTTGCCCACCTGATGCGAAGAACTGACTTATTAGAAAAGACCCTGATGCTGGGCAAGATTCAAGGCAGGAAGAGAAGGGGATGACAGAGATGATTGGATGGCATCACGGACTCGATGGACATGAGTTTTGGCAAGCTCTGGGAGTTGAAGGCCAGAAAAGCCTGGCAGTCTGAAGTCCATGGGGGTCACAAAGAGTCGGACATGACTGAGCGACTGAGCTGAACTGAGACATAAAAATATATTAAGGCATAATTTGAAACTAAGAATTTCAGTCAAAGGATACATATGTAACTTTTCATGCAAAGTGATCTGTGGATAATTATGCTATTCTTTAGGCGTTTTTCTTATTGCCAAACTTTAAATATAGTATAAATCCCTAGCATTTGAAGCAAAATTATAGGAAATTAAATAATCTATACTTCAATGTATTTTACTTGTCATTAATATTAAAAATAGAAGCTTTTTTCTTCTGTATCTTTAAAAGTGAACTCTGATACAGGCACCTATTCTTTCTTTCATTTTATTACATTGTGTATTACCTCCTAGGAGCAACAGTTCTTGGTGCTATTTCAAAATTGGAGGTTTTAATTTTACTAGTAATAAATATTTTCCTTCTGATTATGGATTTCATTATGGAAGAACAGCACTTATAGCACTTTGGAAATATTTAATTTTTATTTTATCTAAAATATTTATTTGATAGTAATTCTACTGGGTATATAGCCAAAAAGAGTGAAAACACTAATTCAAAAGATATATGCACCCCAATATTCATAGCAGCATTATTTACAATAGCAAAGATATTGAAGCAACCTAAGTGTCTGACAGAGAAGTAGAAAAATATTTGGAATATATATATGTAATGGAATACTGCATGTGCCTGCTCAAGCACTCAGTTATGTCCAAATCTTTGCAACCCTATAGACTGTAGCCTGCCAGGTTCCTCTGTCCATGGGATTTTCTTGACAAGAATACTGGAGTGGGGTTGCCATTTCCTCCACCAGGGGATATTCCACCCAGGAATCAAACCCATGTCTCCTGAGTCTCCTGCGTTGGTAGGAGGATTCTTGACCATTAAGCCAACTGGGAATCCCAATGAAATATTACTGTCATAAAAATACTTTAAATTTGCCATTTGCAACAACATGGAGGGTATTATGTTTAGTGAAATAAGTCAGACACAAAGGCAAATGCTGTGTGTTAATCACTCATGTGAAATTTAAAAATATATATATTAAAAAAAAAAAAAACAGAAACAGGGCTCCCAGATATAGAGAACAAACTAGCAGTTATCAAAGCAGAGAGGGAAATGGGGACAGGCAAAATATAGGGATTGGGGATTAAGAGGTACAAGCTAATAGAAATAAAATAAGTTACAGGGATATATTGTACAGCACAGAGAATGTAGCCATTATCTTGTATAACTTTAAAAGGAGTGTAATCTGTACAAATATCAAACCTTTGTGTTGTACAATTGAAACTGGTATATTGTAAATCAACAGTACTTCAATAAAAAATACCTATTTAAAATAAAAACACAACTAAATTTCTCTTCTGTTGAAAGTATCCACTAAAAAAAATGGCAGTAAGTTTATAAGTAGTTTAGAGCTTACGTTCAAAGAGTTGGTTTTCAGTTACTTTCTGAAATGCAGTGAGTATTGAGAGTTTCCTGTTGAGGCTGCTTGCTAAGGATCTTGACTGTGTGCTTTGAAGTTGTTATGGCTAAATCTGATTAGAACATGTTCTTCCTGTATTGCTATTAACTGACAGGAGGATTATGTTTCCTGGCAGCCCAGGGCTGTCTGTCTTCAGCTTTATATCCATATTTATTTTATCACAAATACTTCCTTGTGGCCATTTGCAGCCAGCTGACCTCCAAGGCCCTGATTGCTTTTTGTGGTAGTTGATCATTAGACTTACTCTCCTGCAAGTAGCTAGTGGATCTTTAAAATCAGGTTCATATATTTTCCTTTGTGTGTTTTAACTGATTAGTTTGGAGATATTATACAGCCTTCTTTAATTTCAGTGTTACACATGGCAAACTAGAAAGTCTAGCATAAGGGGAGAATTATGCAGAAAGTTAATGCTGAATGTTAGGGAGATTGAGAGTTTTTTCCCAACAGAGAGTCTATGAAATAGATCCCCATTATCCTTCTATAGCTGAACTCTCTGTTACAACACTAAGAAAGAGCTGACATTGTCAACAGAAAAACCACTGAGCTGGGCAGCTCAGAAGAATCATCAACCTAAACTTCCCCCTTGACAGCAATAAGTCCACCCTGGGTTACAGTTCAGCTGAATTGCTTGTGCATGTTGTCTCCTTCTGTCTGGAACAATTTATTCTCTTTATGAAAGAGGGAGAAAGTTATCCAAAATACATTGTCTCCAATTTGTGTGATTAATTGCCATTAGCCAATGTGAGCAAGCATAATAGGAGAAAGACAGGTTAGAAGAACCTGCCAGAGAGGGACTCCTAAGTATGCTCCCTCAGGTTTAGCTCAGCAGTTAATCAAACAGTTTTTAACTTGCCACTGAGGATATCTGCCAAAGTAGTAAAGTGGAAAATCAGTAAACATGACATTGGGAGCCCTTTCTCCTGCTCTGGAACAAGTATCAAACATTTATCTTCCATTAATGTACAACTTCGGGCTTCCCAGGTGGTGCTAGTGATAAAGAACCCGCTTGCCGATGCAGGAGACAGAAGGGATGTGGGTTTGATCCCTGGGTCAGGAAGATCCTCTGGAGGAGGGCATTGCAACCCATTCCAGTATTCAGGCCTGGAGAATCCCATGGACAGAGGAGCCTAGTGGGCTGCCGTCAACTGGGTCATAAAGAATTGGACAGGACTGCAGCCATGAAATTAAAAGACGCTTACTCCTTGGAAGAAAAGTTATGACCAACCGAGATAGCATATTCAAAAGCAGAGACATTACTTTGCCCAATAAGGTCTGTCTAGACAAGGCTATGGTTTTTCCTATGGTCATGTATGGATGTGAGAGTTGGACTGTAAAGAAGGCTGAGTGCCAAAGAATTGATGCTTTTGAACTGTGGTGTTGGAGAAGACTCTTGAGAGTCCCTTGGACTGCAAGGAGATCCAACCAGTCCATTCTGAAGGAAATCAGCCCTGGGATTTCTTTGGAAGGAATGATGCTAAAGCTGAAGCTCCAGTACTTTGGCCACTTCATGCGGAGAGTTGACTCATTGGAGAAGACTCTGATGCTGGGAGGGATTGGGGGCAGGAGGAGAAGGGGACGACAGAGGATGAGATGGCTGGATGGCATCACTGACGCAATGGATGTTAGTCTGAGTGAACTCCGGGAGTTGGTGATGGACAGGGAGGCCTGGTGTGCTGTGGTTAATGGGGTCGCAAAGAGTCGGACACAACTGAGAGACTGAACTGAACTGAGTGAGTGAGCACGCATGCGTGGACAACTTCAGGTTTCTTATGTCTGCTTGGTCTCCTCAACACCTTTTTCTGATGAAAGTTGTAGAAAAACTTTCCCCTGAAGAGATGATGTTCCTGCTGTGTTGGTAATGGTGGTGATAATTTTATTTCTAAATATAGAAGTTGATATATGTTTTATCATGACTATCTAGAAAAATAAAGACAGCATGAGTTAACCAGGGATTATCTCTAGTCACCAAAAGTAAAATCGTGTATTTCTTTTGCTTAGCCTATCATGTTTCCTTGTGTTGCTGATTTCCAGAAAAGGTAGGAGGCTGTCATGAGAAGGCTTAGTCACTGAAGAGATTCAAAGGGACATGACCATGATTTTAAATTACTCAATCTGACATTATTTGTATTGCTCATTATTTTCATGGACCTGTCTAATTGCAAACCTTGTTTTATTCAAAGAAATTGCCCAGTTGATAGTGATGTTAATGATTCAAATCACTGAATTTCTCTGAAAATATTTCTTCCAAATTGTTTTGGTATGGTCAGACCTTTAGATGTTCTACTTCTCCAGCTGTGCAATGAAATAATCCTCATAGCTGATTGGTTTCCCTCACTTTAGATAGCTTGGCATATGAACCCCACCAGCTTTCTCACCACAATAAATTAGTCATTTATGCTGACTCTTCAATATGACACGTGGGGCCTATTCAACTCTGGTAGTGTTGCTGAAACTTCAACTATAATACTTAATTTCTGAAGACCTAATAACTTTTCCCTCATGAAGTAGATTTTGTGAGATCATCTTTCATTGTCTTCGGATCTAATACAAAAATCCTAAACTTCTTTGATCATTCTGAATTTTTTTTTTTTAACGAAAGTAACCTAAAATATGTTGTTGAGGCATAGAACTTTCTGCCACAAATAAGAGATTTGCCAACCTTTTTAACTACTATTGTGTGAGTATAGTATGACCGCTGCTGCTGCTGCTGCTAAGTCGCTTCAGTTGTGTCCGACTCTCTTCGAGTCGGACATCATCCCATAGATGGCAGCCCACCAGGCTCCTCTGTCCCTGAGAGTCTCCAGGCAAGAATACTGGAGTGGGTTGCCATTTCATTCTCCAATGCATGAAAGTGAAAGTGAAGTCGCTCAGTTGTGTCCGACTCTTAGCAACCCCATGAACTGCAGCCTACCAGGCTCCTCCGTCTATGGGATTCTCCAGGCAAGAGCACTGGAGTGGGTTGCCATTGCCTTCTCCAATAGTATGACTGACTTGGCAAATTACAGGCCATTTCATTTTAGGTCCTAAGTAATGGCAAAACTATATTTTAGCACTTACATTCCTTTTGTCAAGATGCGTGTGCATTGTTAGATATCTAGTCTTTATTTTAGTCTCATTTTTATTGTCTATATCTGTTAATTGGTATTATTTCAAGAAATCTGAATTCTAGCACCATAATAAATCCCTTTCTCAAAAGATAATGTTATTTTTCAAAGATTACTCTGCTCAAATTATAAGATTAATTAAAAGTAGTTAAATGGTAGTTGATGGGAAAATTATTAGCATCCTTAAAGTTGATATCTGCTATCTAATTGACAGATTTTACTTCTTTCTTGTACTAGATTCTGTGTTTCCCAAAGATTACCAGAATGTACAGAAAAGTACAACTGAGTGAGGAACTCTCTAGTATAATAGGCAACTTCTTTTTGATAGAGGCTTGCATATGGATATATCATAGGAATACTTAAACAGCTCTGTTTGTTCCATGCTTAGCATTAATATCTAAAACCAAATAACTTACTAATTTCATGTCACTAAGTAAAATTCTATTACTTTCATAATTTATGTATATAAATCATCATTGACATTCTTATATTAATTCACTTGTTTTCTTAGATATTTACAATAAAGATGGCACAAGATGGTAGTTAACCTGATCAAGAGTTATTGTAACAGCTGAATACACTTAGATGGTTTCACAAAGCCTTTCCAATTTTTTCACTACTCTGTGTGTGTTTCATCTTTGGAAATTTAAAAATATTCAGTTCAGTTCAATTCAGTCGCTCAGTCATGTCCGACTCTTTGCGACCCCATGAATCGCAGCACGCCAGGCCTCCCTGTCCATCACCAACTCCCGGAGTTCACTCAGACTTGATGACATCCATCGAGTCAGTGATGCCATCCAGCCATCTCATCCTGGCTCGTCCCCTTCTCCTACCACCCCCAATCCCTCCCAGCATCAAAGTCTTCTCCAATGAGTCAACTCTTCACATTAGGTGGCCAAAAGTACTGTAGTTTCAGCTTTAGCATCATTCCTTCCAAAGAAATCCCAGGGTTGATCTCCTTCAGAATGGACTGGTTGGATCTCCTTGCAGTCCAAGGGACTCTCAAGAGTCTTCTCCAACACCACAGTTCAAAAGCATCAATTCTTCGGCTCTCAGCTTTCTTTACAGTCCAACTCTCATATCCATACATGACTATTGGAAAAACCATAGCCTTGACTAGACGGACCTTAGTTGGCAAAGTAATGTCTCTGCTTTTGAATATGCTATCTCGGTTGGTCATAACTTTTCTTCCAAGGAGTAAGTGTCTTTTAATTTTATGGCTGCAGTCACCATCTGCAGTGATTTTGGAGCCCCCCAAAAATAAAGCCTGACACTGTTTCCACTGTTTCTCCGTCTATTCCCCATGGAGTGATGGGACCAGATGCCATGATCTTCGTTTTCTGAATGTTGAGCTTTAAGCCAAATTTTTCACTCTCCTCTTTTACTTTCAAGAGGCTTTTTAGTTCCTCTTCACTTTCTGCCATAAGGGTTTGGCAGCTTAACAGCAGTAGAAAATCAATTAATAAAATAAATATATTGACTTTATATATTTCTCTCTATGTAGTTCTATACTTGATTAAGGTTCTGTGCTTAATATAGAACTATATTAAGTAAAGTAAAAGAAATACTATACCTATTGTTGAAACACATAGGATAATTAGACCAAAGTACTACTCATGACTAAGTAGAAAAAAATTGTTATTCAGTGTGACAATCAGATTTAACAATTTTATAGGCTATTTTAGCTCCAGTGCTGTTTATCAGCTAATTTCCATGTAAAGCAACTGACACATAAAGAAAAATATAGACAATAAAATGACAGGTTTTGGACCAAAATAAATTTATTCACAATTAGCATTGTAATTTTGTTAATATAAATTATTTCTGTCTTGATTTCACATGATTGTGATTTGAAAAATCATATAAAAAGCATTGATTGAATTGGAAATGGAAATGTGGCATCAGTCTCTGAAGGCAAGAAGCTGCTAACTTTGCAACCAAGCTGGCATGTATTTTTCTGCATATTTTAGCTTAATATAGAAGTTCCTTCAGAAATCATTTTTTCTAAATAGATGATTAAATCAGATGTAACTTTTCTCTTGAATAAATTATTAAAATTATATTAAGATTTTAAATTGAAAAATTACAGTTAAGTATTGATACGGATTAAATGTTGAATTTTTAACATTAATCATATATTGATCTATCATTGCAATCTAAATCATCTAATTCTACACAGTATATACAAAGGAGGTACATTGCTATTTGGGCACAGTTTACACCAAATACACAATTTGAAGAAAAACATTTTGTGTGTATTAGAATGAAAACCTTGTTTCTTAAACAAACATAATAAAAATTTTATTTTTTTTTTATTTTTTTTTTTTTGTAAATTAATTTTTATTGGAGTATAGTTGGTTTACTATTTTGAAATAATTATAGATTTCTGGGAAGTTACAAAGTTGAAAGGGACCATCTTTTCTTCATCCATTTTTCACAGTGGTTTATATCTTGTGTAACTATGATACAATATAAACTAGAAAATTGACAGTGGTACAATGTGTGTGTATAATTCTATGCCATTTTATCACATGTATAAATTCTGTTATCACCACTGCCATAGAGATATAGAACTATTCTATCACCCCAAAGATCAACTGGTGTCTGGTTTTCAGCTGAGTGAAGTGTAGAAACCTTTCTTTAATCCTGTTATCCACTTCTGTTAGTAATATAATTGTTTTAAATATTTCCTCTACATATGTATTCTGTGTACATACATATATTAAAGTCTACAAGAGACAGTGTTACACTTTTTGCTTTGAATATCAAACATAATTTAGGTACCTTAAGAAAGTAAGGAAAGTTTATTGTATTATCTGTATTTTTGCTTTTATTCTTTTCAAATATTCATCCTTAAATCTCATACTCATGACATTTGCCTAACATTTTTACAAAGAAACTATTTTTAGGGATATAGCCAGTTTTCCCAAATAAAACTAGAACAGTGGATGAGATGGTTAGATAGCATCACTGACTCAGTGGACTTGAATCTGAGCAATCTGGGAGACAGTGAAGGATAGGGAAGCCTGGCTGTGGTGTGACCTGATGGGTCACAAAGAGTTGGACAGGACTTTGCGACTGAACAATAAAAGCTAGAGCAAGGGATGCTAGCTATTAATTATGTTGGTTTTTCCATATGCCCTTTTCTACTTAAGAAAAAAAATTAGTAGTGGAATTGGAGTTTAGGGTAGTTTAAATGTATATGGGTGCTTCCCGGTAGCTCAGTGATAAAGAATCTGCTTGCGATGCAGAAGACACAGGAGACATGGGTTCCCTCCCTGGGTTAGGAAGATCCCCTGGAGGAGGGCATGTCAACCCACTCCAATATTCTTGCCTAGAGAATCCTATGGACAGAAGAGCCTGGCGGGTTACAGTCCATAGGGTCCCAAAGAGTCGAACGGGAAAGAAGTGAATGAGCATGCACACAGGTACACAGACATATGTGGGGGAAAAGAAAGAAAATTGGAACAAAGAGAATACTGTAGAAATCCTTTGCACCAGTGCTAATTTCAATCACACTTGTATGATCTGAACTGATTAGAGGTTCCATGATATTATTATCTGTGGAATAAAATCAATTGGCCGGTTATTGAGGCTAGTACATGAAAATCAGAATGATAACCAAATAATTTAATGCATCTTCTCATTATTATTTATTTAGTACTTCTCAAATTTTCCTTTACTCTGATTGGGTATACTTAGGGGTATTCTGTATTATACTAGGATTTAATATAGGATTTTAAGAAATGAATTTTAAGAGTATGGGATTGATTTATAAGGAACATAACTATTTTTGAGAAGGGAATATTTTTCCCATGTGACAGAAAGTTAATGAAAATTCATCCATCAAATTAAATAACAAATGCTGTTTCCTTCCAGGAAAAGTATTTTTGAGTAGCTCTTGTATTCATGTATTTCAAAAATAAAAGCACATTATGAATAAAAGGAAAATTATCCCTCCCACCTTCTCTTATATCCAACTAGGATATAACTGTCTACACCATCAGTGGTTTATTATTTACCTTATTAACATTATTACTAGTAATTCTTGCATTTCTATGAAAATACAGATAAAGATTCTTATTTTTCACTGTTTACATACTGATTATCTTTTTCTCCTTGGAGATACGCACATATCATTAATATATTCCTTATAAATATTTTTATGGTTTTATACATTTTTCTAAGACAGTTATGCAAGGAGTCAGTTCAGTTCAGTCGCTCAGTCGTGTCTGATTCTTTGTGACCCCATGAATCACAGGATGCCAGGCCTCCATGTCCATCACCAACTCCCAGAGTTTACCCAAACTCATGTCCGTCGAGTCGGTGATGCCATGCAGCCATCTCATCCTCTGTCGTCCCCTTCTCCTCCTGTCCCCAACCCCTCCCAGCATAACATATTAAAAAGCAGAGACATTACTTTGTCAACAAAGGTCTGTCTAGACAAGGCTATGGTTTTTCCTATGGTCATGTATGGATGTGAGAGTTGGACTGTGCAGAAAGCTGATCACTGAAGAATTGATGTTTTTGAACTGTGGTGTTCGAGAAGACTCTTGAGAGTCTCTTGGATTGCAAGGAGATCCAACCAGTCCATCCTAAAGAAGATGAGTCCTGGGTATTCACTGGAAGGACTGATGCTGAGGCTGAAACTCCAGTACTTTGGCCACCTCATGTGAAGAGTTGACTCATTGGAAAAGACTCTGATGCTGGGAGGGATTGGGGTCAGAAGACGGGGACGATAGAGGATGAGATGGCTGGATGCAAGGAGTAACCTTGTATAAATGCCACCTTATATAAATGATATAGCAATGTATATATAAAGCTAAATTTCTGGTAGTGTAACTACCAGGTATAATAAGGAGGCATACATCATTTTATAATCCCATCAGTAATCCATTTAGGCCACCCTTTATACACAATCCTGACAACTGAGGTTGTTTGTAGGCCTTTTCAACTTTTTGAAATTCAATTTTTAATAGAATTTCTGTCTATTCAGTTCAGTCGCTCAGTCATATCAGACTCTTTGCGACCCCATGGACTGTAGCACTCCAGGCCTCCTTGTCCATCATCAGCTCCCAGAGCATACTGAAACTCATGTCCATCGAGTTGGTGATGCCATCCAAGCATCTCATTCCCTGTTGTCCCCTTTTCCTCCTGCCTTCAATCTTTCCCAGCATCAGGGTCTTTCCCAATAAGTCGGTTCTTCGCATCAGGTGGCCAAAGTATTGGAGTTTCAGCTTCAGCATCACTCCTTCCAATAAATATTCAGGACAGATTTCCTTTAGGATGGACTGGTTTGATCTCCTTGTAGTCCAAGAGATTCCCAAGAGTCTTCTCCAGCACCACAATTAAAAAGCATCAATTCTTTGGCACTCAGCTTCCTTTATAGTCCAGCTCTCACATTCATACATGACCACTGGAAAAACCATAGCTTTGCCTAAATGGAACGTTGTTGGCAAAGTAATGTCTCTGCTTTTGAATATGCTATCTAAGTTGGTCATAACTTTCCTTTCAAGGAGTAAGTGTCTTTTAATTTCATGGCTGTAGTCACCATCTGCAGTGATTTGGGAGCCCCCAGAAATAAAAAGTCTCTCACTGTTTCCATTATTTCCCCATCTATTTGCCATGAAGTGAAAGGATCGGATGCCATGATCTTAGTTTTCTGAATGTTGAGTTTTAAGCCAACTTTTTCACTCTCTTGTTTCACTTTGATCAAGAGGCTCTTTAGTTCCTCTTCATTTTCTGCCGTAAGGGTGGTGTCATCTGCATATCCCAATCTGTTAGGTTTAATAAAAGGCTTGATGTGGCTTTGATTGAAATTTTACTTTGTGTGTGTGAGGTCGTATACTTGTTGTTGTTCAGTTGCTAAGTTGTCTATATGTTGCTAATATTTCTCACCTTTTTTGTTGTTTGTGTTCTGACATAGTTTTCAGTGGTTTTCTCCTCTTAAAATTTTTCATTGCTCTTGTAGTTAAATGTCTTAATCTTTTTTTTTTTTTAAATGACTTTTGGTAACTGTATTATTGTTCAGACAGCTTCTAACACTTCATGTCTTATTTTTCTCCATAGCAGTTATTATGTTCTAGTGTATATCATTAACTTATTATAATTATTTATTATATGTATTATGTTTCCCACATAAGATCTTAAGTGTCATGAACACAGAGATTTTCTTACACTGCTATAGTTTCTGCACCTAAAAACAGTGCCTGACATAGAGTGATTGTTCCATAAACACCTGTCAAATAATGAATGAATGAATATAGGTTTTCTAGATCAGAACTTCATAAAGAGTAACTCAATAATAGTCTAGAGATTGGATTACAGTTGAAAGGCCATATGAGTACTATTGTCCTTTGTCTTTGGGTCATCCAGTTGAAAAATAACTGAGAAAGAGTTCTAATTAAAGATCAATGACTAGGAACTAAGCAGTGAATCTGTGTCAAACCCATGAGCCATCTGTCATAGAAGAGAAAAAACACAAAATTCATTGTTCGTTCTTTGAGAGAGAATCAATGGCTGATCTCTATAAATTACATGTGCAACATCTTTTTCTGTACTTTCTAGAGTCCTACTTGAATTACCCGTAGAAGCCCTATAAAAGCACTAATTTTTGTTCAGTGACTCTGCCTATCCAATATAACCTTATTCTAAATGTTAAAAACTATGACGCTTTTGGAGTACATTAGAGACTACTGGAGTAAGGGGAAAAACTGACCTCATGAAAAATTTCCCAAAGAGAATGGAGATAAAACAGGAAAAAAAATGCAAAAAGTTGTCAGTTTGTGTTCACACAAAGGACAGGATTTGAAACGATTTTTAAAAAGGAAAACTAGGAATATGACCACAAGTAAGGGCTTAGCAGAGTTAAAAGACATAAGTGTTGGCTTGGTATGGGTGGAAAGTAGAATATGGCTTTGCATGACTTTCGTTGGCAAGACTATAATCAAAGAACATATTTGTTAAGGTCAAGTTAATGGTGATTTGCAGATTTCTCTTTGCAATTTGCACTGGAAAAACACTGAAGAAGTAAGATGCCCAAAGTATAAAGGCAAGCTCCTTGCCATTTTAGCTATGCGTTATTTAGAGACAGCCAACAGGGTGACAAGCTTTTTTTTTTTTTTAAAAAAAAAAAAAACAACCTTTAAACCATTCATATTTTTGTGAATGGAAACTTAAAGAATATGTTTGAATCCCTTAAGTTTGAAGGGCCCACATGGCCACACTGAGATAGATGTTTGGCAAAGAAATACAAAGTATGTAACAAAATTTTGAAGTGAGATGTTATGGATTGAATTATGTCTTGCCAAAATTCATGTTAAGCCCCATTTTTCTCAGAATTTGGCCTTATTTGGAAATAGGGTCTTTGCAGTCATAAATAGTTCCATATAGCTCATACTGGAGTAAGGTGAACCCCACATTCAATATAACATGTCCTTATACAAAAAAGGAGACTTGAACAAAAACATAGACATAAATAGGGAAGATGCTGCTGCTGCTAAGTCACTTCAGTCGTGTCTGACTCTGTGCAACCCTATAGACGGCAGCCCAGTAGGATTCCCTGTCCCTGGGATTCTCCAGGCAAGAACACTGGATTGGGTTGCCATTTCCTTCTTCAATGCATGAAAGTGAAAAGTGAAAGTGAAGTCACTCACTTGTGTCTGACTCTAGCGACTCCACGGACTGCAGCCTACCAGGCTCCTCTGTCCATGGGATTTTCCAGGCAAAAGTACTGGAGTGGGGTGCTTATCTATCGCCTTCTCCAAGAGAAGATGGAAAAGATGGCCATGGATGAGCCAAGAGAGAGGCCAGGAAAGGGTCCTTTTCTCACAGACTTCAGAAGGGACAAATCCTGTTGATATCTTGATTTCAGACTTCTAGCCTCCAAAACTTGAGAAAATAAATTTCTGTTGTTTAAGGTACTCAGTTTGTAGTACTTTGTTAGGGTCTTTTATTTTACATAACAAAATTGTTCCAAGTTTTAAAGAAATACAACCTTTCACTAAAGAATAAAGATTACTTTATTTGGGATAGGTCTCCAAAAAGCTGTTCTTATTTTTAGCAAAGGCCTGTTTTTGTTTTTTGTTTTTTGTTTTTTTTTCTGGTTCATTTTCTTACTCTTTTTATGACTAATAGTGGATTTTTTTTTTTTCCTAAGGAATATTTAAGTAAAAACCCTTTTATTAAAAAGCCACTTCTAGTGAGATTTTTCTTTTAATCAGTTTCTAGCCTCCTCTAAGGGTCATGAACATGGCAATTAATGCATCGCACAGGTACAGGTTTGAGGCATGTAAAATACAGTACTTCTCTGGCTTTGAAATCTACAGTTTGTTGACATTAATGTCATTTGAGCTTTCAATGAAACAATCTTTAGCCAGTTTTCACAAGATGGAGAAGATTTGGGGAAGTTGGTTCATTTTGCTACTCCAGGGACATTTCAAATAGAATAGAATGAACCCAACTGATTGAGGTCAGAGAAACAAGTTAATCAGTTTGATCTGTTTACTTTAAACTGATTTTCTATGAAGATGCACATGTTTATACCCAAATTTTCAATGAAAAAATATCAGAGTTCACTAATAATATAAACAAAGAGCTAAAAATGCTGTGGGAATGCTTTCAGTTGTCAAGGAAAAACACTCTGTGGTTTTTCTCTTTATCATACAATGTCATTCTGGGCATGGGTTTATGACAAATGGCTCAGTACTTTATAAAAACTGAATTTTAAAATAAATGACTGAAATGCTATTCCATATTAAATATCTCTTAAGTGCTTCTACATTTACATATCAAAAGATAGCTGTCCCACCACCATTGTCCTTGGCGCTGCTAAATGGAAAATAAGCTATGCGATTTGTAAAACAGAGTTTTAACCGATACAGTTATTATTCATCATTTCAGGATAAAAATAAGCTACTGACAGATCTTACAGAAAAATCATTATTTTTCAACCAAATCAATTTTTGTGAGACTTTTTAGTTGGTCATTGATATTGCTCATTTTGTGTTAATCTATTCTCTTGTATTGCTAGAATGGTAATAAATTTGTAATTTTTAAAAAATAGTTAAAATATTTAACTCAAACTAGTTATTAATCAAGAAAAAATATATAGAGACTAGGTTTTACCAGAATTAGAATTGTCTAGATGGGAAAATTACTAGTACTATCAGAACTAATCTCTGTGTTCCTGTGTCATATAATTTAATCCTAACTACAGCTCTCTAAGAGGAAATGCTATTAGTATTCACTTTTTACAGTTATGAAAACTGAATTATGGCCAATTGAGTTGAAGGGATAAGTAACTGAAATAAAATATGATATAGTATAAGTAAAGAGTATTCTTTAATCATGCTTAGGATAAATCAGTTTGGTCTAAGGTAGAAAAATGAATTCATAGAGCAGGCAATGTTTGAGCTTCACTTTGACATCAAAGTGGAGATTTTACAAGGAACAGTGAATTTCCCAGAGGGGGAAAATACAGGATGACCAAGAATAGTTTTTCTGTTCATGTCAAGCCATTTTGGTGGAAAAGAGCAAAAACCTGCTGAAGCTAGCTCAAATGGGGGAAAGTTTATTTGAAAAAAAAAAAAGAAAGAAAACTCTCAGTGAAGATAAAATTCAGAAAATGTCATGAATTAAGGTAGTCTTTTTATATTTCTCTGTCTGCCTGTCTTTGATTGTCCTCAGTGACTAAACTTCTTGTTCTAAGCCGGCATCTCTTTGGATTGACTTCCTGTTATTTTCTCTGCAGACATGATGCTGATGGCTTTCTAGCCCCAGAACCTGAATGACTTCCTAGCTGAGTTCTCCATAGATTGTTAAACTTATTCCTCAGTGTACATATTTGAAGTTGTCAGTAGCAAAATCTGATTGCCCCAACTCATCTTTTTATACCAGAGCACACACACTCTTTCTGTTCTGTTCAGCTAAACCCAGAATAGTGAAGTATGAACCATTCTGTTGTCAACATCTGTAAACAGGAATTCAGTGACTAAGTGGACTAGGTAATAATATGGTGAAGCAACTGGTTCATGGCAGTTATACATGCATTTGGTAGATAATGGTAGAAAAAGTAGGATTATGGAGATCCTTCTTTATTGTGCAACTGACATGATCAATGAGTTGTAGCAGTTCAGTTCAGTTGCTCAGTCGTGTCCAACTCTTTGCAACCCCATAAATCGCAGCACGCCAGGCCTCCCTGTCCATCACCATCTCCTGGAGTTTACTCAGACTCACGTCCATCGAGTCTGTGATGCCATCCAGCCATCTCATCCTGGGTCGTCCACTTCTCCTCCTACCCCCAATCTCTCCCAGCATCAAAGTCTTTTCCAGTGAGTCAACTCTTCACATGAGGTGGCCAAAGTACTGGAGCTTCAGCTTTAGCATCATTCCTTCCAAAGAAATCCCAGGGTTGATCTCCTTCAGAATGGACTGGTTGGATCTCCTTGCAGTCCAAGGGACTCTCAAGAGTCTTCTCCAACACCACAGTTCAAAAGCATCAATTCTTCAGTGCTCAGCTTTCTTCACAGTCCAACTCTCACATCCATACATGACCACAGGAAAAACCATAGCCTTGACTAGACGGACCTTAGTCGGCAAAGTAATGTCTCTGATTTTGAATATACTATCTAGGTTGGTCATAACTTTTCTTCCAAGGAGTAAGCGTCTTTTAATTTTATGGCTGCAGTCACCATCTGCAGTGATTTTGGAGCCCAAAAAAAATAAAGTCTGACACTGTTTCTACTGTTTCCCCATCTATTTCCCATGAAGTGATGGGACCGGATGCCATGATCTTCGTTTTCTGAATGTTGAGCTTTAAGCCAACTTTTTCCCTCTCCTCTTTCACTTTCATCAAGAGGCTTTTAGCTCCTCTTCACTTTCAGCCATAAAGGGTGGTGTCATCTGCATATCTGAGGTTATTGATATTTCTCCCGGCAATCTTTATTCCAGCTTGTGTTTCTTCCAGTCCAGCATTTCTCATGATGTACTCTGCATATAAGTTAAATAAGCAGGGTGACAATATACAGCCTTGATATACTCCTTTTCCTATTTGGAACCAGTCTGTTGTTCCATGTCCAGTTCTAACTGTTGCTTCCTGACCTGCATACAGATTTCTCAAGAGGCAGGTTAGGTGGTCTGGTATTCCCATCTCTTGGAGAATTTTCCACAGTTTATTGTGATCCACACATCAAAGGCTTTGGCATAGTCAATAAAGCAGAAACAGATGTTTTTCTGGAACTTTCTTGCTTTTTCCATGATCCAGCGGATGTTGGCAATTTGATCTCTGGTTCCTCTGCCTTTTCTAAAACCAGCTTGAACATCAGGGAGTTCACGGTTTACGTATTGCTGAAGTCTGGCTTGGAGAATTTTGAGCATTACTTTACTAGCATGTGAGATGAGTGCAATTGTGCGCTAGTTTGAGCATTCTTTTGCATGCCTTTCTTCGGAATTGGAATGAAAACTGACCTTTTCCAGTCTTGTGGCCACTGCTGTAGCAGTTATAAACTTCCAATTTTTTAAAATGTTGGAGTCTTATAATCATACTAGTCCTTTAGAAATAATACTTCAGAATATGTAAACAATAAGAAAATGTCAAGATACAGGAAGATAAGCAATAGTTTTGGTGATTCAGGCTAGTGATGAGGAGTAACTAAAGTCAAAATGACAGGCACCAATCCTAATATTGATGCCAAATTGAAAGCCTTCACAAAATGTCTTTCTGCTTCTGAAATGTGAGAAGGATGGTATGTTCCTTTACTCTGTGATGATTCCACATTTGGGATTAAAACAAAAAAGAAATATGAGAACACCTTAGAAAGATGTAAACTAGAATCCAGGAATCAATGAGTGGAAAAACAGTGAGGAAAAAAAGGAAAAAGAATAAAATTGTCATTGCAGCATTCTTATATAAGCTATATTAGTTTTCAAAGAGGGAGGTAATAGAAGGGACTCCTATCTGTTTAAAAGTCATGGCATATTTTATCCTACAAAATAACAAAAGCATTCAAAGGCGTGAATAGATGCAAGGAATCTAGAAGATAGGTATCATGAATGTGTAGTTCTCTGTGTGTGGGAACATATCCATAAGGTGATGCTAAACTCAAGAATGTGCCAACATAGGAAAAATTGTCCTTAACTGTCAAAATTATCCATGATGGAGGCGTTAAAGGAAAAAGATATAACGAATTATAACAGTAACAATAATCATTAAGACCACAACCTATAAAGTACCATTATATATCCTGTATTATGCCAAGTACTCTGTTCAGGTTATTGCATTTAATCTTCACAACACCTCCAAGATGTATATAATAATAAGATAAAAATGTTGAGGCTCAAAAAGTGAATACTCAAGTTAGTAACCATTTCTGTAAGAACCGAGAGAGCTTAAACCTATAGTCTTTATGCTGTGTTGTAATGCCTCCCTGGAGTACTGTTGAAAGCTGACAAACACCATGAGAATATAGGTTCATGTAATCCTTAAGTTTATAAGGCTTTAAAAGGGGGCTAAATGGCATAGTTTTAGATTTCTGAAAATAGATTTTGTTTTTAAGTGAGGATTTCTAAAAATTGGAAATGCTTCTGTTTTATTACAAATTATCCAAATAAAGAAGCATCTCCTGATCAACTGAAGACAACCAATATATGGGGGTGTTAAATGAACACAGGTCTGAAAGGACTGTTTGAACAAATGGCTGAGTATAAATGTAAAAGTGGCATTTATAGCGTCAGGAATACTAAGTGACAGACTGTGCTAAAAGCCGGTGAAAGTGATTTTTCAAAAGGATCATGTATGCCTTTTAAATATGTTAAGAGCAAGACAACAGAGGCAGAAAATGCTATCTCTTGAAGACTACTTAATATTAAAAAAGTAAAAATAACACCATTAAACAGAAATGTAACCTCTAGGCTAAAAATATTTATGAAAGGAAGTAGGCTTAAGAAGTCATGGCACCCAGGGTGTGAGAACCTCATAGCTGTTTTCAATGAATTTAGTTTTTTTTCCAGTTATTGAAAGAACTTAAAGGTATACTTTCACAGCAACTCATTGTTAAAACTACAGAGGAAAAAGAAATCATACTTTTTTAAAACTTTATTTCAGAAATAGCATTCTATAAGATATAAATGGTAAACCTAATAAAACTGAGGAATGATTAAATAGATGGTTTATAAACATTTACAAAAGAAAATGATACTTAATAAAACTCATTGTAGGTCTGCCAACAAAAGTTCACCAGAAATAAAATTTATTTTTTCAACATGCTTTAACAGATTATAGCTGTTCTTTCTACTTTGTCTGTATTCATTCCTTTTCTTCTAAAAGAACCCTTTACAATGGTTTTGTGAAACTGTTCCCACTGCACTCAGATCATGGTGTTGATATGGCCCTGTCTAGGTTTTGCCATTCAGAGAATTCCATTTCTTAGGCAGATTGACTGTATCATCAGACAGTAAGTAGAAGCCTGGAAACTGGAACCACATGGAGAAAGGAAAACACTTCTGGAACTTCTAACTAGAGGAAAGTGTAATTTTTGGTGGCAACTTTATATCATGAGGGGAAAGATTATCGTGAATAAAGCCAAAACACAGAACTTAAAAGCTTAAAGATGGAGACAGAATTCTAGCAACAGAATTTTGTTTTTTTGAGTTTTTAGTTAAATAGTAAATAGCATTTTTACTTATGCCACTCTGAATTATTTGAAACTAAATTCTAGTTCTGAAATAACTCCTTGGAAAGAAGAGTATTAACATTGAAAAGTTTAAACTGTGAGTTGTTTATTTGCTAAAGAATATAATAAATCACAGCAGGATCCTCTATGATCCACCTCCCAGAATGCTGGAAATAAAAGCAAAAATAAACAAATGGGATCTAATTAAAATTAAAAGCTTCTGCACAACAAAGGAAAATATAAGCAAGGTGAAAAGACAGCCATCTGAATGGGAGAAAATAATAGCAAATGAAGCAACTGACAAACAACTAATCTCAAAAATATACAAGCAACTTCTGCAGCTCAACTCCAGAAAAATAAACGACCCAATCAAAAAATGGGCCAAAGAACTAAATAGACATTTCTCCAAAGAAGACATACGGATGGCTAACAAACACATGAAAAGATGCTCAACATCACTCATTATTAGAGAAATGCAAATCAAAACCACAATGAGGTACCACTTCACACCAGTCAGAATGGCTGCGATCCAAAAATCTGCAAGCAATAAATGCTGGAGAGGGTGTGGAGAAAAGGGAACCCTCCTACACTGTTGGTGGGAATGCAAACTAGTACAGCCACTATGGAGAACAGTGTGGAGATTCCTTAAAAATTGCAAATAGAACTACCTTATGACCCAGCAATCCCACTGCTGGGCATACACACCGAGGAAACCAGAATTGAAAGAGACACATGTACCCCAATGTTCATCGCAGCACTGTTTATAATAGCCAGGACATGGAAACAACCTAGATGTCCATCAGCAGATGAATGGATAAGAAAGCTGTGGTACATATACACAATGGAGTATTACTCAGCCATTAAAAAGAATTCATTTGAATCAGTTCTGATGAGATGGATGAAACTGGAGCCGATTATACAGAGTGAAGTAAGCCAGAAAGAAAAACACCAATACAGTATACTAACACATATATATGGAATATAGGAAGATGGCAGTGACGACCCTGTATGCAAGACAGGGAAAGAGACACAGATGTGTATAACGGACTTTTGGACTCAGAGGGAGAGGGAGAGGGTGGGATGATTTGGGAGAATGACACTCTAACATGTATACTATCATGTGAATTGAATCGCCAGTCTATGTCTGACGCAGGATGCAGCATGCTTGGGGCTGGTGCATGGGGATGACCCAGAAAGATGTTATGGGGAGGGAGGTGGGAGGGGGGTTCATGTTTGGGAATGCATGTAAGAATTAAAGATTTTAAAATTTAAAAAATAAAAAAATAAAATTAAAATAAAATAAAAAAAAGAATATAAGCTGATGATTCCCGCTAACCTTGGTTGAGAAGATATTGATACCAGTTATACAATGAAAGAAAATTATTTATACTTGCTGCCATATTCATGCAAAATTCAGTTGGCTCTCAGATTTTCAGTTCTCTGAGGCTAAGGCTTTTGGAAACTTCTGTAGAGAAATGGCAGTACTTTAGAATTTATTGACTATTTTTTGTGACTTTCAATAAGTTCTTCTCTGAGAGAGATGAGTTTCTTCTAAATAGCCTGCTTGAAAGCAGAAGAATAAATACAACCTAGTGGAGAGATGCTCTTTATGTCTATAGGCAGTGACACGAGGTAGCTGAGAATCAAATAACCCTCAGTTTGACAGGACTGTAAATCTTAATACCCTGCCCTAAGCTAATATTCATGGTAGAAAAAACAGCTAAGGAGGTAAGAAGCAAAATGAAGATAATACTTGAAAAATGAAGCTAGAGGAACCACTGTCCTCCTTCACCTCCCTCATGTAGCTAAGTTTTTCAATCTCTGATTGACAGGTATAAACAATTATTCCCACTGCAGAGTTTAATCCATTGGGAAACACCCTTGAACAAAGGACTCTATTATTTCCATTGTCGCAGAATAGTGGCCAAGCCGGAAGCCATTATACCCATGCTACAGAGACAGCAGAGCACCAAAGCCTCCCAATCAGTGGTCTAGATTCCAGAATTGCGACTGGACCAACTCTGGTTTTGGTTATTACTCCATGAAGTTTTGGTTTCCCAATGTATATTACGTAAATTGAGTTGGTTTAAAATTTATTGGCTAACCATGTTTCTAAACTATAAGGAACTTTGCCTAGCAAAGACCAAGAGGCAATCTTGTGCTTGAACTTATATGTAATTTAACGCTGAGTGAACCTTGGCTCCTCATGTACTTAATGACTTAAAGAATGCATCACAGGCTCAAATTCTCTATCATGAAGCACAGTAATTAAAGAAGTTAGATGATCCCTCTTTGTAACCATGCTGTTCTAGGCCTACAAAGTCTCGTCTCTAAGCATGGGCATGATCTGTCTTTACTGCCCTAAGTGGCCTGAAAAACAACAGCAATGTAGAATGTAGAGTTATTTATATAGTTAAGAAATCTTAAGGTAAAAGGGTAAAAGCAGTTAAAATAATTTTTATTAGAACATTAAAAAATTGGTGAAGTATACATATTTAGCATTATATTTAATAGGGGATAAAGAAACTGTGAAACAATAATTAGTCCTTTAGTCTTTGTTTCTCAAAAAACTTTTTGATCTTGATGCATTTAAATATTCAAATTTCATCTCCTCCTGTGACAGATGAGAAGCTGTCATATTTGGAAAGCCTTAAATTCTGCCACTAAAAATGACCAAAATCTAGGAGAGAGGTTGAAATTCTAGAATCTAAATTATCTAATAATTGAATTAGAATTCAAAATGCATCCATTTATTAATTTTTTATTGTCCATGTATAATTTTTTAAAAATTAAAATATTTTGTAAGAAATATTAAAAAGAGTTGTTCCAAATTACTTACCTTATTATTTAAGGAAGCAGTAAAACAGTAAATGTTCCAAATGAGAATTAGAGGAATAAGGATTATATCGTCTTTCAAAAAAGGCATTTAAAAAATTAAATTGCTGGGTTAGAGCTCATATGGTTAAAGTCCTACAAGGCAATACAACCATAACCTTTGGGTTTTATCTTTTATACTAAGCAGAAATGTTCAAATTAACATGTAAATTCACAGAATTGATGCTCTTACTTAATAGGAAATAGCAAAGATAAATGTAAGCACATTTCCCTAGATCAGAGGCCAACAAACCAAGCTTTCTGTCCAATCTCCTGTTTTTGTGAAGTTTTAATGTAACACACTTTTATCTATTAATTTATGCATCATTAGTGGCTAATTTGAGTTGTTGTGACATAGAGGGTATGACCTGAAAAACCTAAAATACTTTAAGAGAAAGTTTGCTTACCTCTGCCTTAGATAATTAAATGATATTTAAATAGCTTTTATTCCCAGTACCCTATTTTGAAAAATAATTTCTAGATAGTTTTGGTGACAAAAAGGTCGTTCTTTTTATGGGTCGATAAGTTCGGAGAAGGTAATGGCACCCCACTCCAGTACTCTTGCCTGGAAAATCCCATGGATGGAGGAGCCTGGTAGGCTGCAGTCCATGGGGTCGCTAAGTTGGACATGACTGAGCGACTTCACTTTCACATTTCGCTTTCATGCATTGGAGAAGGAAATAGCAACCCACTCCAGTGTTCTTGCCTGGAGAATCCCAGGGATGGGGGAGCCTGGTGGGCTGCCGTCTATGGGGTCGCACAGAGTCCGACAGAACTGAAGTGACTTAGCAATAGCGAGTTCTGCTTGTTTTATCTAGGTTTAGCAAGAGTTGCATATGTAAGCCTCTTTATGCACACGGTGTCACATAACTTAAGAGTCTAAATAATTTCTTTTTAGGAAATTTAGTTTGCTCTTCTGAATGCTGGAAAACCAGTTGAAAGAAATTCTCTCTACCAGTGTTATCCATAGATTTGAGTGACTTCCTCTCTTCTTAAGGTCTACCAGATTTTCAAAGTTCCTGGCCTGACACAGAGTCACACCCTTATCATCCAGCAGGCTGGGACCCTGGAACCTGGGTGCTAAGTCTGTTTCCTTAGAAAGATTGGGAGGTGTTGGCACCACATATAAAGTGCAATTCTTTTTTATTAATGGTGAGCTTGTTCTTATTATGCTTGTTTCATTAATTGTGGGCATCGTTTGGTTTATTAAACATGACACTCTGGGTATGCTTTTGATTATTGCATACTTAGTTTGTTCAATTATATGCTAATATAGGGGAAAATTGTCTTATTATACTTATGTGAGCACCAATGTTATAAAAAATGAGACTGAATAAAAGTCAATATTACCAAAATCACTTTTCATTAAAACAAAATCACTCTTTTCTTTGAAAACAAAAAGATACAGTGTTCCTTTGCATACATAGTTGTGTTTCTTTGCTGTTATTATTTCCAGTATGCACTCAATCACCCATATTAATTATATGTTTACCCAAGTTAACTAAACTAACCACATTACCCATCTTAATTATAACTTTTAATCAAATCAGCTACTATTTCACAGACAACACTGGGAGTTAGGTAATTGAAAATTGCCTGTTATATACAAGCATTTTTAACAAAGCTCATGAACAAACCTAATGATCACCTATAAACATCCACATCATTTTCCCACCAAAGATAACAGCACTCTGTAATATAACAAACTGAGAAATGCTGCTATTCCTTGAGACCTGTGTTTCAGTAGTCTATCTTACTTAGGCAATATTAGATGTGCAAAGATTGCCTGTTAATGAACTCAATTTTATATAGTCTAAGGTTTTAAAATTAAATGAAATTAACCTCACATACTACTGAGCAAAATTTTTTTTCAGCCTTTAAACTTTTTATTTTGTATTGTTGTATAGCTGATTAACAGTGCTGTGATAGAGTCAGGTGAACATTGAAGGGACTCAGCCATACATATACATTTATCCATGAACAAAATTATTATTGAAATGTTTTTCAGAAATAGAGTTTAATATAGTAGAAACTGTTTTTGTTTTTTCCTTCTTTTTAGTCCTAAATATGATGTAAAAGTAAAATAGCTCATCTGATAGCCAGCATAAGCAGTTTAGGAAGTTCAAAATACCTAGATCTCTATGAAAGAAATTAAATAATTGGCTATATATTCCAAGATGATAAAGTCAAAGAACATGTACTTGTATTTAGGTTTTCTTAAAACCATATTTTCAGACCATCTGATTGGTGTAATGATTCATCTTGATTTACCAAATTTGAATTCTTAGATTACAATTCTGCTGAAGTAGCAGTCTCTATAAGAGGGACTTTTAAAAAGACTACTATATTTTCACTTTTACAAAGTTTCATTTAAAAAGCTTATTTCTGACAACTGAAGAGGATATTATTGCTATGTAAACCTGTGTTAATCTCTTCAAGCCAATCAGAACAGAATTATGTTTGAGGCTTTTATAATCTTATTTATTAATAGTTGCCAAGATAGCAAAATATTTTACACTTACTAAATAAAAGGTAAATACTCTTATAGCTCTTCAGTCTTAGCAAGGGTTAAGATAAAAGAAGCAGAAAAACTCATAATCTAGATCTCAAAGGTCTAGCCTCCTATCTAATAGTCAAGAAAGATTTTCTTGATTGATGTGAGGTCATATAAACATTTGAACAAATTCCTAATCCAAAAAGGAAAAAAAACCTAGCAAATCATTTTGTTGTTTTTTGACTGACAGAAAACAGATTTGTTTTAATTTTGTTCTCAATTTCCAAACCTGTTGCTACTACCTTTATGTCTTTCTCCTTCTGCTTGTTCAGTTCAGTTCAGTCGCTCAGTCATGTCCAACTCTTTGCGACCCCATGAATCACAGCACGCCAGGCCTCCCTGTTCATCACCATCTCCTGGAGTTCACTCAGACTCACATCCATCGAGTCCGTGATGCCATCCAGCCATCTCATCCTCTGTCATCCCCTTCTCCTCCTGCCCCCAATCCCTCCCAGCATCAGGGGCTTTTCCAATGAGTCAACTCTTCACATGAGGTGGCCAAAGTACTGGAGTTTCAGCCTCAGCATCAGTCCTTCCAATGAACACCCAGGCCTGGTCTCCTTTAGGATGGACTTGTTGGATCTCCTTGCAGTCCCATAGCTAACAAGCTGAGAGACACATAGTATTGCCAGAAACCATCATTCAAGTATTTTTTTCAATCCAAAAAGTAAAGAACACTCTTCAAAAAAGGCTATCTAGTATAAGAATGGATAAATATATTAAAATTCCTTTTTAATAGACAACTTTCTGGAGAAGTTTTAGGTTCAAAGCAAATTTGAATGGAAGGTGCAGAGATTTCTCATTAATTCCTACCCCCAATTATGCATAGCCAACTGTTTTTTTTAACATTCCCCATCAGACTGATGCATTTGTTAAAATCAGTGAAACTGTATCATTATAGTTTATAGATTATGTTAGGATTCATTTTTGATGTTGTACATTCCATGGGTTTGGACAAATGTATAATGACGAATATTCACAACTATAGAATCATACAGAATAGTTTCACTGCCCTAAAAATATTCAATGACTGACTCATTTATCCCTCCCTCCCTCCTAGCCTCTGGAAACCACTGATCTTTTTACTATCTCTATAGTTTTGCCCTTTTCAGAATGTCATATAGTCGGAATCATATAGCACATAAATTTTTTGATTGGCTTCTTTCAATTAGTAACATGTATTTAAACTTCCTCCATGTCTTTCAAGGAGCTTTCAAATGAGCCTGAAGTTCATTTCTTTTTCAGTGGTAAATGATGGACTGTGGCCTACCAGGCTCCTCCATCCATGGGATTCTCCAGGCAAGAGTACTGGAGTGGGTTGCCATTTCCTTCTCCAGGGCATCTTCCTGACCCAGGGATCGAACCTGGGTCTCCTGCATTCCAGGCGGATGCTCTGACCCACCAGGGAAGCCACCAATATTTCATTATCTGGATCTACCAAAGTGTAACCATGCACCTACTGAAGAGCATTTTGGTTGTTTCCACATTTTGACAATTATGAATAAGACTGCTCTAAATATCTGTGAAGAAGGCTGAGTGCCGAAGAATTGATGCTTTTGAACTGTGGTGTTGGAGAAGACTCTTGAGAGTCCCTTGGACTGCAAGGAGATCCAACCAATCCATTCTGAGGGAGATCAGCCCTGGGATTTCTTTGGAAGGAATGATGCTAAAGCTGAAACTCCAGTACTTTGGTCACCTCATGTGAAGAGTTGACTCATTGGAAAAGATTCTGATGCTGGGAGGGGTTGGGGGCAGGAGGAGAAGGGGATGACAGAGGATGAGATGGCTGGATGGCATCACTGACTCGATGGACGTGAGTCTGAGTGAACTCCAGGAGTTGGTGATGGACAGGGAGACCTGGCGTGCTGTGATTCATGGGGTTGCAAAGAGTCGGACACAACTGAGAAACTGAACTGAAATATCTATGTGCAGTTTTTTGTATGGACATAAGCTTTCAACTCTTTGGATGAATACCAAGGAACATGATTGCAGACTTATATGGTTAAGAATGTTTAGTTTTTAAAAAAAGCATCCAAAGTGTCTTCCAACATGGCTGTGTCATTTTGCAGTCCCACCAGCAGTGTAAGAGAGTTCTTGTTCCATGTTTGTGCCAGAATTTGGTGTTGTCAGTGTTCTACGTTTTGGCCACTCTTTATTAAGAATGTAGGTGTGTAGTATTGTTTCAGTTTGCATTACCTGGATGACATGATATACAACACCTTTTCTTGTACAGATTTGCCATCTATATATTTTCTTTGGTGAGGTGGTTTGTTCTGCTGTGGTCTATGACCCATTTTTGTTAGTAGTTTTGTTTGTTTTCTTTTTAAATATATGATGTTGGCTTCCCTTTGAGCTCAGACAGCAAAGAATCTGCTTGTAATGCAGGAGACCTGGGTTTGATCTCTGCATCAGGAAGATCCCCTAGAGAAGAGAATGGCAATCTACTCCAGTATCCAGCCTAGAGAATTCCATGGACAGACCATGGGGTTGCAACGAGTCAGACATGAGTGAGCCACTAACACACATATATGTAATGTATATTTCAGGTTCACAATGTAATGGTTTGATATGGTACATATCCATAGTGAAATAACGACCATATTCAAACTAATTAACATAACATCTCTTCATATAGTTACCATTTGTGTGTGTGTGGTGAGAGAACTGAAATCTACTGTTATAGCAAATTTCTATTATACAGTACAGTAGTAAGTATAGCCATCATGCTGTGCACCAGATCTCTAGAACTCATTCACCTTATATAATGGCAACTTTGTACCCTTTGGCTAACATGTGCTGATTTCTCTCACCTCCCCATCCCTAGTGAGTGAGTGAAGTTTCTCAGTTGTATCCGACTCTTTGCGAGCCTATGGACTGTAGCCTATCAGGCTCCTCCGTCCTTGGGATTTTCCAGGGAAGAGTGCTGGAGTGGATTGCCGTTTCCTTCTCCAGGGGATCTTCCTGACCCAGGAATCGACCCTGGGTCTCCCGTATTGCAGGCAGATGCTTTACCGTCTGAGCCACCAGGGAAACTACTGTTCTATACTATGATTCTACGAATTCAACTTCATTAGATCTGCATATAAATAACTCATGCAATATTTTTCTTAATATGTGTGGCATATTTCGCTTAACATAATATCTTCCAGTTTCTTTCATGTTGTTGCAAATGGCAAGATCTCCTCTTTAAGGCTAAATGACCTTCTGTTTGAGTGTAATCACAGTTCCTTATTCATTCGTCCATTAACAGAGAATTAGATTATTCATGTCTTGCCTGTTGTGAATAATACTGAAGTAAATATGATTCAGGTGTTTGCCTTCTAATTGTTGACTTTAAAGAGTTCTTTGTGTATTTTGGCTCCTCCATCCATGGGACTCTCCAGGCAAGAGTACTGGAGTGGGGTGCCATTGCCTTCTCCCATGTTTTGGATAATAATCCTTTATTCAGCATGTATTTTGCAAATGTTTTCTCCTAATTTGTGTGTTTTTTTTTTCATTCTCATGATACTATCTTTTGGAGAACAGAAATTTTAATTTTAGTGAAGTCTAGCTTTTTCAATTATTTCTTTCATGGATCATGCATTTTGTGCTCTATCTCTAAAGGAATATTATATCTGAGGTTATCTAGGGTTTCCCTATTTTAACAGTGTCATTATGTTGCATTTAGGTCTGTGCTTCATTTTGAATTAATTTTTGTGAAGAATATAAGGTCTGTGTCTAGATTCATTTAAATCCCATTTGGTCATGGTGGATAACTCTTTTTATACATTTTTGGATTTGATTTGCTAACATTTTTGTTGAGAATTTTGCATCCATGTTTATGAGAGATAATCTGTAGTTTCCTTTTCTTATAGTATCTTGTCTGGTTTCGGTATTAGAGTATTGCTGATCTCATAGAATGAATTGGGAAGTATTCCTTTTTCTTCTATCTTCTGAAAGAGATTATAGAGAATTGATATAATTTCTTTCTTAAATGTCTGGTAGAAACTAGTGAACTCATCTGGGCATGGTAGTTTCTGCTTCAGAAAATTACTAATTGTTCAACGTGTTTAGTATATCCAGGCCTATTAAGATATCTGTTTCTTCTTGCTTGAACTTTGGCAGATTGTACCTTTTATTGGAATTCTTCCATTTTATCTAGGTTATCAAATTTGTGTATATGCATCAAAAAATTTCTACTAGTGCTTTGCATATTTCCACAAGAGTATAGAGAAAACAAATTTATTTTAAAGAGAAGAAAAATGGATTCAGCATTTCTGAGTGTTTTGAAAACCATTACATACCATGAGAAAAAAAATCAATTCAGATGAAAACTGATTTGAAACTCAGCCTGTAGGTGACAATTTTTATCAGTTCGCCATGCTCATTGAATAACAATCCAAGCCCTGTGTCTTAGATATCCAACGCAACGTTTCTCCCTGTGCTCTTGTCTTCCAACTCTTAACTTCCTCTGTTTTCCACTGCTATTGATTTGGAATGGCAAAATTTTGTTTAATTTGGGGGCTGATATACAAGGCTAAGCTTTGTCTACAAACGTCATTCATGGCATGGATTCCATAAGATGTGGATTTTGAGTGATTCATTTAAGACTGCTAAGAAGAGTTTAAGCTATTTTTTCTCACTTGACCAACCTTCTGTGGGCTGTAAGTAAAATATATGTTTTCAGTGATGGCGAGATTTAAGGGTGCAGTTAGAAACATTTACTACAGATATTAAACCTAAAGTGTGGCCTCTCATACATTTTTGATACATTTTCAAGCAAGAGATCACGTGAAAATCTGGTGATCATTCGGATAATGATATTTGAATTCTAAGAACTTCTAACTTTTCTGTAACTGTAATTATGAGTGTTTGTTATCAAGTACATTTTACATTATAATTACTTTTTAGGTTCAGAAGCATCAGAGGATATAAAATACTGTTGTTCTAAAGCTTTTCTAGTGACCACTTTTTACTCTTTGTTCATATGTATAAGATATCAGATTTGACTTATTAATGATGTTAATTCAATATATTTCCTCTGTGGATTATATTTCTTTTATGGTCAGGAAAAAACCTTCTCAGACAACTGAGTTTCTTTTTAATTTCCTTCATTTCACCTCCTGTGTCAAAATTGTAATGACAATGCCAGTATCATATTTCTGGTGCCATCTCCCTGCTTCCATTGGGTTTTGATTATCTATGTGATTAGGTTACTGATGTTGCTATCTACATCCTGCTTGTTCTGCTAATTTCTTTAGACACATTCTCTCAGAAAGATAAGATCTTCTGAATTGCAGCATTTTTAAAGAATTTCCTTATATTTTCCTATAAACTTGTTTTAAAAGAAGATTTTCCACTGTCCACTTTTGAATGATTTAAATATAATTTAAGATACACTTAAGGAAAGTAAAAAAAAAAAAAACAACATAACCATTTAACACATATATTAAATTACTGTAAAACACATGCAAGAAACAATAATGTGTATCAAATATCAAACAGCCAAGAACATTAAATAGGTATACATCAAGGTCCATTGTAATACAACACTATCATGAATGAAGGAATATATATTGTCCAGTGTTATAAACTAAGAAATTTGTATCTCAATCCAAAAAAATTTGCACATGAGGTCATCATTAGTTGAATCACAGGTCATTAATTATTTATAAATTCCAACTGAATAACAATATAGATTCTATTTCTTACAGATTGGTCTTTGCAAAAATTGGCTGATTTGTGTCAATGTATGGCAAAAACCACTACAATATTGTAAAGTAATTAGCCTTCAATTAAATTATTAAAAAATAAAATATACATTACTAACAAAAAATAAAAAGCATAGACATTTAAAAAATTGCAGTAAACTTATAGTTCTTGAAGTAAACATGCTGAAATGGAGATTTGCTTGCAGGAAATTTACTGTGGGATCCTCTCAGTATTAAAAGCCTATATCTGTTGAAAGTTTGTCTCACCTTCAAATTCATAGGCTGAAATCTTGTGGTATCAGAAGCGGGGCCTTTTGGAGGTCGAGTGGGACATGAGGGTAAAGCTGTAATGACTGGGATTAGTGCCCTTATAGGAGAGACCCCAGAGAGCCCCTTCTCCCCTTCTCTCATGTGAGGTTACAGCAAGAAGAGGCCCCCCTCCCCGACCCCAACACCAGATCTGCTAGCACCTCGATCTTAGAACTTCTAAGTGTCTCTAGCCATTGTTCATTAGCCACATATTTTGTTATCTTGCTATATCAGCCAGACTGAACAACCTGTGTGGGAGGAAATGAAGGAAGCAAGGTCTGCTCCAGGAACTGCAGGGCCATGGGAAGTTGTGCAGCTGGGTAGCCCTCAGAATTGTGAATGGAAACCAGAGGCCTGGGGTGTCCTATCCATGCATACATATATCAGGAACTGAGGAGGGATTTCAAGGTAGGATGAAGCAGTTTCTGTGGGCTGACAGCAGTTCTAAGGAAGGGTTCAATTGTGAACTGGCACCAGGGGAATCTCCTAGAAACTGAAAGGATGAATGCTTTAATCAGTAGTCTTGGGAGTATAGGCAGCACACTCTACCTAGGCTTTACCATTGGCCAATAGCCCAATAAATCTTGGTGATGTTCAGGACTTTAATATACTTTTCTAATTATCATAAAAGTATCATTCATTCATCAAACAAATGTTAAAAGGTGATGCTTACTTAATGATGGTTTGAATGATACAGTAAGAAAGTAAAACTCTTCCAAAAGAGGTGAATAAAAAAATAAATTACACATTGGTAGAATGTTTTAAAAACAGTTGGAAATGAACTTTTTTAGATACCAGAAAAGTTAAAAAGAAAATGCAAAATATGCAAAGTATTAACAGTATATTTTCTTATTTTATACAAAACAGTATATTTTCTTGTTATACACAAGATTTTGTATATAGTTTTTGAAACAGTTTTTTATACTTTTTATATCTTCTCATTTTTTTGCCAATAAACATGTATTATTTTGACAGACAAGTGATTTCCAAAATTAATAATGACTTTCGGGGAATAGTTTAGTATTTATAAAAGCTCCAAAGAGAGGAGTAGGAATCATGACATTATTCAGTGTTTAGGCTTCTGTGTAGTTAAGGACTGACAGACAGCCAATGTTTTTGCAAATCTAGGGTTTGATATTGGTTTACTTTCTCTGGGCATTCTATTGTTATTTTTTAGCATGGTTGTTTTGCCCTGAAGGTTGCATATTATTACTGCTGAATCAAGACCATGCTATCCCGAAAAGCAGCTTACTACTATATATAAACTTTGCTGATAGCAGTAATTTTTCAGTTTTGTTACACTTCACTACATCCTGGAGGAATTTATCCATATCTCTGTGGTTTTTTTTTTTTTTTTTTAAATTCTGTTTTTTCATATCACATGTCCAGGAACAAAAAACCACAATATTATGTAAGAGACCACTCTACTCCTAGAGTATTCCTTTCCTAAATACAATAATCTGTAGGAACTTTTCTAGAAAAATGAAGCTTTGGGATATGTGAGGCCTTCAGGGAGGAGGGATTTTGGGAGGGAGAGAGAAAGACGAGAATGTAAATGGAAAGAGATAAAGAGAAGGAAGCAAACTAGAATGATGAGGGAAATTAGAAAATGATTTCCAGTTGGTATATCTGTCTTCATTCCATTACTGATACAAATAGCACCTATACGTCTTAGAGCCTCTGGTCCCAGAGCTAACACCATTTCCTGAAGGTGCAGAGGAAGGCCATGCTGCTTTAATTTCAGCACATGGGCATCTGTGCTCGAAACCTACACCTTAATAAGGTAAATGGTCTGTTTTAGATATCGGATATCTAAGCACTGTTCTTTTGTATTAGCTACATTTCTGTGTGATCAATTCTCTAGGCTGCCACACAAATAAAATACATGGATGTGTGTATATGAAATCATTGTTCCTATAATTGTGCTGTGCCTGATCTCAAAGCAAATTGTCGATATGTTTATATGCCCTGGCTTGTTTCTTGTTATTTAGAACACAGTATTTCTGAAAGCACAATAGTGAATATTATCTTTTTAAAGCTTTTATTTATCAACTTATCTACCAGAATCATGTGATAACTGCCATGTTTAAGAGATAAATTAATAATTCTAAATAATATGTACTGTTGCATAGTATTTATTCCTTTCGCTGTTATAACTGGAAAACACAGGCAACTGCTTATTCCATAAAAAGAGAAATAAATGGGATTTATATGTTGTATGCCAAAAGAAAATTATAGCTACAGGAAATGATACACTTGAGGAAAAAATTAATATAAAGTGTCAAATCTTAAGTTCACAAAAGTCCATATGAAAAAAATCACCAAATTCTCTTGGATAGAAATAGTATTGCTAGTAGTGTGGAAACAGCTTGCTGACTTTTTATTCCACAGGTGCCTTGTCATGGAAAGTTTGAAGGAAGGATATCGTTAATGTTTTCTGTACATAAAATTACAGTGTATTAAAAATTATAAGAGTGAACTAGTAAACCTGAAAGGCAAAACATCTATGAATCATACTGAGCATGGACCAGTAATCGATGACTGCAGTTATCTTGAAGGAAGAGATTTAATACAATGCTAAAACAGACTTGAACACGCATTTCTTGGTTGTGCTTTTATATATGCAGCACATCTAGACACATGAATATGTGGAGATCAAAACAAGTGGGGAGAAGGTCTGTGTTAGGAAGAAAATGCTAGGAAACATAGATAAAAGCATTGAGGAATTTATTATTTGTTTTATAGGTAGAGGGGCTTCCCTGTTGACTCAGACAGTAAAGAATCCGCCTGTAATGTGGGAGACCTGGGTTTGATCCCTGGATTGGGAAGATCCCCTGAAGAAGGAAATGGCAACCCACTTCAGTTTTCTTGCTTGGAGAATCCCCATGGACAGAGGAGCCTGGTGGGTTGCAGTCCGTGGGGTTGCAAGTAATTGGACATGACTGAGGGACTAAGCACACGCACAGCATGAATAAATCAGGGGCTTTGCAGGTGGTGCTAGAAAGAACATGCCTGTCAATGCAGGAGACGTAAGAGAAGTGGGTTCAGTCCCTGGGTTGGGAAGATCCCCTGGAGAAGGGAATGGCAGCCCAATCCAGTATTCTTGCCTGGACAATCCCATGGACAGTGGAGCCTGGCGGGCTACAGTTCATGGGGTTACAAAGAGCTGGACACGAATGAAGTGACTTAGCACACATGAATAAATCAACACCCAAATCCCTGATCATTTTGGATCTTCTTGCCAAGCTGGCTTCACAGAACTATGAGTGCCTGGGTTGGCAGTTTACTCCACTCTGGAGAGCTTAAATCCAACAAAAGATGAATCTGTGTGATTTGTATAGTAATGGCAGTGTCAGTTTGGCAGCTCTTTTGATTCAAACTCAGTTTAGCTGTCCTCTCTCCTCCCTTTTCTCCCCTTTATTCCACACTTTTTTATTCTTAACTAAGAGCTACTCATCTAAGATATAAATGAATAATAGAAATGAACAAAGAGCAATGTTGAAGAAAATGCAAATACATTCTTTGAAGCCATGAAAATGTTCAGGTCATCCCATAAAATAGCTTAAAATGGCCAAGAGAAATGACATTAAACAGTAAATGGCAGTGGGTCAGGGTGAATTTGGAAAAGGACAAGGGAAAAGGTCATTGCCAAAAATGAGCAAAATGAGCTTAAGGTCACTATTTTAATATAAAAGTATCAAAATACACTTTTTAGAGGTGTTAAAGCAAGGGCTTTAAGATCCTTTAAAAACTTAGTAAATGCTCATTAAATGTGAGATGCTATTATTTTTTGCCATATAACTTTTTTCCTCTAAGTATCTACAACACATAATAGTTTATTTTTACTTTCTTTCTAAGTTTATGCATATGGTACAATGCACTATTTTTCACAGTACCCGATTTCTTTTACTCAACATCCATGTGTTTTGTTGAATTTGTAGTTCATTTCCAATGCTGCATAATATCTTATGGTTTATATATAAAGTGTTTATCTATTCTATTATTGATGAACATTTAATTACTTCTTGTTTGAGCCTATTTTGAACACTTCTGGTTTCTATACTCTTTTCCATGTATCTGGGGCATTATAAACATACATTTCTGTGGGCTATGTACTCAGAAGCAGAAAAGGGAATATGTGTATCTTCAGTTTTAGTCAATACTGCCCAGTTTTGTTCAGAGTAGTTTGCAAAAACTCTATTCCCATTGCCATTTATAAGAATTCACTTTTTCATGAAAATTTTTATTGTCAAACATTTGAATTTTGCCAATCTGATGGACTCATACTGATATCATTGTGGTTTGAATTTGTATTTCCCTATAATTATTTCATCTGATTGATGACTGTCATTTATAACTTTCTTGCTACTTCCATCTTGGGTATTCCTTTTGAAAAGGTGTATGGATTCATTACATATTTTAATGTATTATTTATAGTTATAAGATAAAGTCAAGCACATATCTGCTGATACTTTTTAAGTTGACCTGTCTTTATACTTAGAAATGCCTCTTTATAGTAGGCATTTCTTCCCTGGTGCTCATGGAGAAGGCAATGGCACCCCACTCCAGTACTCTTGCCTGGAAAATCCCGTGGACGGAGGAGCCTGGTGGGCTGCAGTCCATGGGGTCACTAGGAGTTGGACACGACTGAGTGACTTCACTTTCACTTTTCACTTTCATGCCTTGGAGAAGGAAATGGCAACCCACTCCAGTGTTCTTGCCTGGAGAATCCCAGGGACGGGGGAGCCTGGTGGGCTGTCATCTCTGGGGTTGCACAGAGTCGGACATGACCGAAGCGACTTAGCAGCAGCATAATTAATGAGGTTAGGAACATTTTATATATCTGTTAGCTCTGTTGACACTCTCCTTTGTGAAGTACCTGCTCACATCTTGTGCCATTTTTTTAATTAGATTCCTTTTTTGTTTCTTGTCAGTTTTGAAAGCATGTACACATTTGGGGTACAAGCTTCTGGTTGATAATGTGTCAAAACAATTGATAGATGCTTTACTATCAGCATTAATTTTTTTGTGTTTGTACATGAAGCAAGGTCTTTTTTTTTTTCAAGTTGTGATGTTTTAGCATCAGTTCTTGAAAAGACCACCTTTCTCTCCCTGCTCTATGATGTTGCCTCTTTTTTTTTAGAAAAAATCAAGTGTTCATAGATACCTAGGTCTGTTTTTATTTTGCTGCGCTTGGTTTTTCTAAGACAGACCCACACTTTCATTTCCATAGTTTTAGGACAAATCTTGACTTTCAATAAAGCAGGTTCTCTCCTCCTGACTCTTTCAAAATTTCTTTGCTATTTTCTGACCATTTTGTTTTCATACAAATTTTAGTATCAGTTTTCCACCAAAAAGAAATATTTTTAAGTATTCAGATTTTGTGTGGGATTGCATTATATCTATAAATTGGAAAGAACTGGCATCTTTAATAATGCTGAGCTTTCTAATCCATGAACATGATTTATGTCTCACCCCACACCTGCATTAGATGTTTCTTTCATTAAAATTTAATAGCTTTCTTTGTAGAGTTCTGCATATCTCCTGGGAGCTATATTCCTAAGTATCTGATAATTCATCTCTTGATCCTTCTGCATTCTAGGTATATCCAATCACAATAACAATAGTATTTTAATTTTTTTGTCAATTTTAAAAATTTATCACTCTTGCTCCCTTAGCCAAAACCTCCAATACAGTGATTGACAAAAACAGACAAAGCAGGTTTGTTTTTTTTTTTAACCTAAGCTCAATGAAAAACATTTTTTATCTCCAATTAAGATGTTTTCTATAGATGTTGTTGTACATATAGTGAAGAAATAAGCAAAAATTATTGGGCTGACCAAAAAGTTCATTTGGTTTTTCCAGAAGATATTACAGGAAAACCCAAATGAAACTTTTTGGCCAACCAAATATTAAACAAGGAAGTTATCCATGACTCCTTTCAATCTCTCATGCCCTACATCATACTCACTAGCACCCTTTACCACCTCTAGGTAGGTATGTAGCTTTTTTGACATACATCAAGCAGAGGTTTTTATTGGTCTTCATTTTTTATATAGCTGGATATGCACATGTAAGAACATTTTCCCATTAGAATCTTAATAATTCAGATTAATTTGAATAATTTAAATTGATTACTTAATTTTTACCTTTTTAATGTCAAAAACTGAATTTAAAATACCTCTATTAAGTGAATATTTTATATTTGTCTGGCATTATATTTCATGTAGGGGCTTTCCCATAGATAGGCAGGGTTGCTGCCCTTTTGTTGGTATTCATTTGGGCAGTCATGTCCGAGTCTTTGCAACCCCATGGACAGCAACATGCCTGGCCTCCCTGTACTTCACCATCTTCTGGAGCTTGCTCAAACACACCTAAGTTGAATTGGTGATTCCATCCAACCATCTCATCCTCTGTCACCCCCTTCTCCTCCTGCCTTTAATCTTTCCCAGCATCAGGGTCTTTTCTAATAAGTCAGCTCTGTGCATCAGGTGGCCAAAGTATTGGAGTATCAGCCCTTCCAAAGAATACTCAGGATTGATTTCCTTTAGGATTAACTGGTTTGATTTCCTTGCAGTCCAAGGGACTCTTCAACAGTCTTCTCCACACCACAGTTCAAAGGCATCAGTTCTTCAGTGCTCAGCCTTCTTAATGGTCCAACTCTCATATCCATACGTGACTACTGGGAAAAATCATAGCTTTGACTCTGCAGACCTTTGTCAGCAAAGAAATGTCTTTGCTATTTAATAAACTGTCTAGGTTTGTCATAGCTTTTCTTCAAGGAGCAAGTGTCTTTAACTTCATGGCTTCATTCACCATCTGTGGTGAGTTTGGTGCCCAAGAAAATAAAGTCTCTCACTGTTTCCATTGTGTCCCCATCTACTTGCTATGAAGTGATGGGACTGGATGCCATGATCTTCATTTTTTGAGTGTTGAGTTTCAAGCCAGCTTTTTCATTCTTCTCTTTCACTTTCATCAAGAGACTCTTTAGTTCCTCTTCACTTACGGCTTTCTGCCATAAGGGTAATGTCATTGCTCATCTGAGGTTATATCTCCTTGCAATCTTGATTCCAGACTGTGCTTCATCCAGCCAAGCATGTCACATGATGTACTCTGCATTTAAGTTAAATAAGCAAGGTAACAATATGCAGCCTTGACATAACTCCTTTCCCAATTTGAAACCAGTGCATTGTTCCATGTCTGGCTATAACTGTTGCTTCTTGACCTGCATATAGTAGGCAGGTAACATGGTCTGGTATCCCCATCTCTTGAAGTATTTTCTACTGTTTGTTTTGATCCACAAAGTCAAAGGCTTTAGCATAGTCCGTGAAACAGAAGTAGACCTTTTTCTGGAATTCTCTTGCATTTTATATGATCCAGCAGATGTTGGCAATTTGATCTCTGGTTTCTCTGCCTTTGCTAAATCCAGCTTGAACATCTGAAAGTTCTCGGTTCATGTACTATTAAAGCCTAGCTTGGAGAATTTTGAGCATTAATTTACTAGCATGTGAGATGAGTTCAACTGTGTGGTAGTTTGAACATTCTTTCACATTACCTTTCTTTGGGATTGGAATGAAAACTGACCTTTTCCAGTCTTGTGGCCCCTGCTGAGTTTTCCAAATTTACTGGCTTATTGAGTGCAGCACTTTCACATCTTTTAGGATTTGAAATAGTTCAGTGGGTATTCTATCACTTCCAATAGCTTTGTTCATAGTGATGCTTCCTAAGGTCCACTTGACATCATATTCCAGGATGTCTGGCTCTAGGTGAGTGATCACACCATTGTGGTTATCTGGGTCATTAAGATCTTTTTTGTATAGTTATTCTGTGTATTCTTGCCACCTCTTCTTAAAATCTGTTTCTATTATTAGGTCCATACTGTTTCTGTCCTTTATTGTGCCCCAACTTGCATAAAATGTTCTCTTGGTATCTCGAATTTTCTTGAAGAGATCTCTAGTCTTTACCATTCTATTGTTTTCCTCTATTGCTTTGCATTGATCACTTAGAAAGGCTTTCTTATCTCTCTTTGCTGTTCTTTGGAACTCTGTATTCAGGTGGGTATATCTTCCTTTTCTCCCTTGCCTTTCACATCTCTTCTTTATTTCAGCTATTTGTAAGGCCTCCTCAGACAACCATTTTGCCTTTTTGCATTTCTTTTTCTTGGGGATGGTTTTGATCACTGCCTCCTATGCAATGTTATGAACCTCCATCCATAGTTCTTCAGTCACTCTGTCTATCAGATCTAATCCCTTGAATCCATTTGTCATTTCTACTGTGTAGTTGTAAAGGGTTTGATATAGGTCATATCTGCATGTTCTATTGATTTAAGTCTGAATTTTGCAATAAGGAGTTCATGATCTGAGCCATTGTCCTCTCCCAGTCTTGTTTTGCTGCTGGTGTAGAGCTTCTCCATCTTTGGCAGCAAAGAATATAATCCATCTGATTTCAGTATTGAGCATTTGGTGATGTCCATGTGTAGAGTCAATCTCAAAAATGACAGAATGATCTCTGTTCATCTCCAAGGCAAACCATTCAATATCACAGTTATCAAAGTCTATGCCCCAACCAGTAACGCTAAAGAAACTGAAGTTGAATGGTTTTATGAAGACCTACAAGACCTTTTAGAACTAACACCCCAAAAAGATGTCCTTTTCATCATAGGGGACTGGAATGCAAAAGTAGGAAGTCAAGAAACACCTGGAGTAACAGGCAAATTTGGCCTTGGAATGTGGAATGAAGCAGGGCAAAGACTAATAGAATTTTGCCAAGAATATGCACTGGTCATAGCAAACACCCTCTTCCAACAACACAAGAGAAGACTCTACACATGGACATCACCAGATGGTCAACACCGAAATCAGATTGATTATATTCTTTGCAGCCAAAGATGGAGAAGCTCTAGACAGTCAACAAAAACAAGACCAGGAGCTGATTGTGGCTCAGATCATGAACTCCTTATTACCAAATTCAGACTCAAATTGAAGAAAATAGGGGAAACTGCTAGACCATTCAGGTATGACCTATATCAAATCCCTCATGATTATACAGTGGAAGTGAGAAATAGATTTAACGGCCTAGATCTGATAGATAGAGTGCCTGATGAACTATGGAATGAGGTTCATGACATTATATAGGAGACAGGGATCAAGACCATCCCCATGGAAAAGAAATGCAAAAAAGCAAAATGGCTGTCTGGGGAGGCCTTACAAATAACTGTGAAAAGAAGAGAGGCGAAAACCAAAGGAGAAAAGGAAAGATATAAGCATCTGAATGCAGAGTTCCAAAGAATAGCAAGAAGAGATAAGAAAGCCTTCCTCAGCGATCAATGCAAAGAAATAGAGGAAAAGAACAGAATGGGAAAGACTAGAGATCTCTTCAAGAAAATTAGAGATACAAAGGGAACATTTCATGCAAAGATGGGCTCGATAAAGGACAGAAATGGTATGGACCTAACAGAAGCAGAAGATATTAAGAGGTGGCAAGAATACACTGAAGAATCGTACAAAAAAGATCTTCACACCAAGATAATCGTGATAATGTGATCACTAATCTAGAGCCAGACATCTTGGAATGTGAAGTCAAGTGGGCCTTAGAAAGCATCACTATGAACAAAGCTAGTGGAGGTGATGGCATTCCAGTTGAGCTGTTTCAAATCCTGAAAGATGATGCTATGAAAGTGCTTCAATCAATATGCCAGCACATTTGGAAAACTCAGCAGTGGCCACAGGACTGGAAAAGGTCAGTTTTCATTCCAATCCTAAAGAAAGGCAATGCCAAAGAATGCTCAAACTACTGCACAATTGCGCTCATCTCACATGCTAGTAAAGTAATGCTCAAAATTCTCCAAGCCAGGCTTCAGCAATATGTGAACCGTAAACTCCCTGATGTTCAAGGTGGTTTTAGAAAAGGCAGAGGAACCAGAGATCAAATTGCCAACATCCACTGGATCATGGAAAACGCAAGAGAGTTCCAGAAAAACATCTATTTCTGCTTTATTGACTTTGCCAAAGCCTTTGACTGTGTGGATCACAATAAACTATGGAAAATTCTGAAAGAGATGGGAATACCAGACCACCTAACCTGCCTCTTGAGAAATCTGTATGCAGGTCAGGAAGCAACAGTTAGAACTGGACATGCAACAACAGACTGGTTCCAAATAGGAAAAGGAGTATGTCAAGGCTGTATATTGTCACCCTGCTTATTGAACTTATATGCAGAGTACATCATGAGAAACGCTGGACTGGAAGAAACACAAGCTGGAATTGAGATTGCTGGGAGAAATATCAATAACCTCAGATATGCAGATGACACCACCCTTATGGCAGAAAGTGAAGAGGAACTAAAAAGCCTCTTGATGAAAGTGAAAGAGGAGAGTGAAAAAGTTGGCTTAAAGCTCAACATTCAGAAAATGAAGATCATGGCATCCGGTCCCATCACTTCATGGGAAATAGATGGGGAAACAGTGGAAACAGTGTCAGACTTTATGTTTTGGGGCTCCAAAATCACTGCAGATGGTGACTGCAGCCATAAAATTAAAAGACACTTACTCCTTGGAAGAAAAGTCATGACCAACCTAGATAGTATATTCAGAATCAGAGATATTACTTTGCCGACTAAGGTCCGTCTAGTCAAGGCTATGGTTTTTCCTGTGGTCATGTATGGATGTGAGAGTTGGACTGTGAAGAAGGCTGAGTGCCAAAGAATTAATTCTTTTGAACTGTGGTGTTGGAGAAGACTCTCGAGAGTCCTTTGGACTGCAAGGAGATCCAACCAGTTCATTCTGAAGGAGATCAACCCTGGGATTTCTTTGGAAGGACTGATGCTAAAGTTGAAACTCCAGTACTTTGGCCACCTCATGCGAAGAGTTGACTCATTGAAAAAGACTCTGATGCTGGGAGGGATTGGGGGCAAGAGGAGAAGGGGACGACCCAGGATGAGATGGCTGGATGGCATCACAGACTCGATGGACATGAGTCTGAGTGAACTCTGGGAGTTGGTGATGGACAGGGAGGCCTGGCGTGCTGCGATTCATGGGGTCGCAAAGAGTCGGACACAACTGAGTGACTGAACTGAATTGAACTGAAGTGATGTGTAAAGTCATCTCTTGTGTTGTTGGAAGAGGGTCTTTACTATGACCAGGGCATTTTCTTGGCGAAACTGTTATCCTTTGCCCTGCTTCATTTTTTACTCATGACCAAACTTGCCTGTTTCTCTGGACTTACTACTTTTGCATTCCAGTCCCCTACAATGAAAAGGACTTTTTCTGGGGCGGGGGAGATGTTATTTCTAATTTGTTGTTGGTCTTCACAGAACATGTCCTTAGAATATCTATTTTTTTGATCTAAATACTAAGTGATGTACTTTGTTTAGTCACTAAGTTTTGTCTGATTCTTTTGTGACCCCATGGGTTTTAGCCCACCAGGCTCCTCTGTCCATGGGATTTCCCAGACAAATATACTGGAGTGGGTTGCCATTTCCTTCTCCAGGGGATCTTCTTTACCCAGGGATGGAACCCACTACTCCTGCATTACCATTGAACCACTAGGGATACCTTTATCTATTTTAAAATAAGCATTGAGTAAAACCTATTGTGATTTTTTTTTTTCAAATGGAAAAAGTCTCTTTCCAGACCACCTTTTATGCTGTGCTTAGTCAGTCAGTCGTGCCCACCTCTTTGTGACCACATGGACTGTAGCCCACCAGGCTCTTCTGTCCATGAGGATTCTCCGGTTAAGAATACTGGAGTGGTTTGTCATGTCTTCCTCCAGAGGATCTTCCCAGCCAAGGGTTCAAACCCAGATCTCTCACATTGCAAGTGGATTCTTTTCCATCTGAGCCACCAGGGATGCCCACCTTCTGTTAGCAACAGAGAACATACTATTGTCAACATTTTCATCCATGTTTGGGCTATAGGCTACTAAAGAGACAAGTGAATTTAAGGGTCATAACAACTAAGCAGCTAGCAGATTTGCAAATATTTTAGGGCTTTTAACATGAAAAATTTAGATACATAGTTTAGTAATTTCTTTAAGAGTAACTAAAACAGCTTTATTTCCCAGTATGAGTGTTAAATACAGCCATATATTACTAATTCCAAATAATGGATTTACTTTTTTTTTTTTTTTTTTTTTTTAGAAAATTGTCTTGCTGCTCTGTGTCTGAAGGTGAACGGTGAGAACCCAAACTAATCCTTTGGCTTGTTCCAACCAAATAGAATCTTTGGTAGGCTTCCTTCTGGTTCCCCACCCCCAAAGCATGCTTTCTAGTCTTACTGCCCCAATTCTTCCCTCCCTTCCTAACTTTTCTGAGTAATTCTTTTGGTACTATGCTACTTGGGGGAAAGATAATGAAAACCACATTGTCATTTCTCCTTGAATTTGATTTTAATTCTTATGGTATGAAATGAGAAAAATACTGTATGATCTTGAAGAGTGGTCATAATTGATCACGAAATCATTTTTCTTCAACTCTGAAACACATTTTGAATAAATTCTTTGACTCTGTCAGTTATCTATAAATATCACCAATGCAGCATTTTTGTTTAGTTGCCTATTTTAACCATTTTTTCTCTAATAAGTTATGCTTACTGACTCATCCTTCTCTCACAAGAAATTTCAACAGAATCCTCCAAAGTTAATGAAAAGAAACATTTTTCATTTCTTATATCCCTAATTTTTATTTTACTTTAGCGAAAGATTTTTCTTTTGGAAAAATTTTTACCTGTTTAAAATATTTAAATTAAGGAAATGCTTAGCTAACTCAATGATAAAATATAGAACAAACATTTGTTGAACATTTATGTCTTTATTAATTATTTGTTGAGTGCTGACTCATACCTCTCACTGTCTAAATGTTGGGATATTTGGTTGAAAGTCATTAAAATCCTCCAGAAACTTAGTCTACAGGAAGCAGATCTGTATAGAGCTAATGTTTATGGGAGATTGTATGAGAGCTTTTCAGCAAAGAAGAGGATTGGGAGAGTGATAAGATTTCATAAACGTTGACCTTTCCATTATTAAAATTTAATGGGTGAAATGAGAACTAGCAGAAGGTTTTAAAAAGCAAGTATAATAATTACAAACTTAGTACCATGCTCAACAGATTCTGCAAAAGTTCAGCAGGAGCAACCCTTTCCTTTTAAGAAAGCTATTTGATAGGTATTACAAGAAGAAAACGGAAATTGATTAAGCAAAAAATGGAGGAGGGAATTCAAACTAAGACAGCGAGCTCTGTCTCTAAAGCAAAGTGAACTGAACTCATCTCTTTGATCCTCTAAAGAAGATTTTGCTTTGCTGCACTGAATGTCTGCAGCAGGTTTTCTACTGTAGTTGTGTGCTAGCTCTAGCCAGGCACGAAAATTAGCAATAAGCTGGGAATCAGAGAGTTCCCTTTCTGATACACTGGTTGACATTATTATATTTGACATTTGCACAGGAAATGAAATCTAGTTTCTTGATCTATGAGATGACGTTAATACTGAATATGTCTTCGCTTACAGGGATGTTGTTTCCACAAAATTAGGTAATAGAATTGAACATTTTTTATACAATTAATGTATATGCATATATTTAGTGTGCATGTATGTGTATGAAATAACTTTGGGCAATATAGATAGAATCACAGAATCAGACAATGCAGAGTGGCTGATTTCCTCTTTTCCCACTGGACATCTCTCATCTGTTTAAATGTAAGGATCATTATAATACTGAAAAATACAGATTTTACTGTATATGATAAATTTCCAAGGTGAATGGTCCTTACATTAATGGGAGTTGGGTACAAAAAGTTTATTTCAGAATTTATTTGGAAATTCTGAGACGCCCTTTAAAATCCCCAAGGGAGGTGTTATAACACATTTAACTAATATGCAATCAGAGTTAAGTTATATAGCACAAGGCTACTAAGTGGCAATGTTAAAACACAAGCTGGATTCTGAAGTCCCATTTCACTTTTCTTCCTGACTGTGTAGAGCGATATGTTTATGTTTTAAACCTTTATTATGTATGAAAAGGGAAAGTGCCGTAGCTGAGAACCTTTTGTAATTGCATATCACCGGCTATTTACTTAGCTAATCAGAAGTGTTAGTTTTCCCTGTGGGGAAAATTAACATTCATAAGATATAATAAAAGATCCTGTCAGTTTATCATATCTCTGGGAAGTATAAGCCTACTTTCCAACTATCTCTATGCATAAATTAAGTAGTCAGAGTTATAAATAAATGTACTTTCTATTAATTTGCATTATTCAAGTTTATTTTTTGATATATATTTTTCTAGACAGTGTAACTCTTACTTTTCTTGCATAATCAAAAACAAAGATATGACCGTTCTCCACTATAAAAACTGACTCTTTAGATAGATTTTTGATGATTTAAGTGGTTAATTATTAATTTTTTACATAGCTAATGCAAAAATTTATTAAAACCCATATGCATTTGAAATTATTTTGGGTCTTATTGTTCATGCTTGGTATACTATTAAGCATGAATAAGAAGTTATTAAATATTCCTAATCTTATATATAATGCTGATAACCATATCCAGCTTGGAAATTCAATTACAAAAGTCAGTATCTCTGACAGAATTGATTACAAAGGGACTATCTACATAATTTCTAAATGCTACTAGGTTTTCTGATTTATCACTCTGTAGAAATCAGCTGATTGCATATATTTAACTGTATATGGAAATTATTGCATTATATGTATACATATATAAAGATATATATTTGTGTATAAATAATTGACTTTAGGATGATTTTCTAACTATGCTCAACTGGGCTTATTGGAAGAGAAATTTAGTAAATACATATGATTTAATGCAGGGAATAGATTTAAATGAAATATTTTTAAAAAGCAATTTCCTTAGCACCATTTAAACTAGGAAAATAAATGTTATTTGTCTATCCTTTTGACCATGGCCTAGAAACTCATTTTAAGACATTTTTAAAAAGTGGTTAATAATTAATGTGGATGAGGTATTTGGAGTAAGTGGCAAGGGAAAGTTGAGAACTACTCCATTAAAATAAGGTCTAAACAAACTGGTTAGTTTGATTATAATGGTCTATAAGAATGTGAATTGTGGCATTAGTACCTGGGTGGTTTTAAAAGGTAAAAAAATCAAAACTTCAAGATTAAAGTATAAAGATTACTTCAGTATATTCAGTAAAAACTAGTGTCTTATAAATATACTAGTGTTTGTGTATGTTCCATTCAAATTATAGCAATAAAATCAGAATTAGGATTATTATTTTTATGCGGAGGCAGGAAGAGGGAGGCTTTCCTGGTGGCTCAGACAGTGAAGAATCTGACTGCAATGCAGGAGACCCAGGTTCTATCCCTGGGTTGATCCCCTGGAGAAGGGAATGGCAACCCACTCCAGTATTCTTGCCTGGAGAATTTCATGGACAGAGGAGTTTGGTGGACTATAGTCCATGGTGTTGCAAAGAGTCGGACATGACTCAGTGATTAATACTTTCACTTTCCACTTTTCAGTTAATTTTTTAAGCTTTTCATTAGTTTTCAAGGAAGTAGACCTTGGGAAAACCCCTAGCCCTTATGTAGCCTAAATTCATAGTTGGTTTATTTTAGTTGCATAGTTTATTGAATTTTATAATAGTTGTAAACTTATTGTCTATGAGTTATGTTGTAATCTTATCAGTAAGAGTTCTAGGAGAAGAATCAAGGTAACTTCTCTAGCTTTTTCATTGGAAAGATATCTTTATTAATGAAATAATTTGTCTTAAAGCTAATGAATGAAAGAGCCTGCTGGAGCATTACTGATGTATTTTCACACTTCAGTTTTTAGAAATATGAATACCAATGAGGATTTGCTTTTTTACACATTAGGGTTTTTTAATAAAGATGAGAATTTTTAGGTCTATCTATGGTTTCCAAAGGAAAGAGTACATATGTATTTTATAAATCACCTACTCTATAAAAATATTATGTATTTTATATAAATGTAAAAATAATAGTTTTGCAATCTAATCTCATTACCACTTGTGGCTTTCTCCAGTTTCACTTGTGTTTTCTTTTAGGGACTAAAAGAAGAGACACACAGCATGAAGCACAATCTCTCATGCTTCCTTGGTAAAGCAAGTATCTTGGAATCCCAGATACTTTTTCAGGAATTTTTATAGAAATGTATGAATAGCAAAGAAACATAAAACAAAAATATTGATTAAAAGGATATAAACTTGAGCTGTGTTCCCTGTTGTAATAAAACTAGCTGAGTGGAATTTACTGACTGTCAAAGATGGTCATTCATGAGCTGTAAAAGAGCATTTTAACAGAACATAGATTTTTTAAAATAATTTATTTTATTTGGAGGATAATTACTTTACAATATCGTGATAGTTTTTGCAGTATATCAACATGAATCTTCCACAAGTGTATCATGTCCCCCACCCCGATCCTGAACCCCTCTCCCACATCCCTCCCTACCCTGTTCCTCTGGGATGTCCCACAGCACTGGCTTTCCTGCCCTGCTTCATGCATCAAACTTACACTGGTCATCTGTTTTACATATGGTAATGGACATGTTTCAATGCTGTTCTCTCAAATCATCCCACCCTTGCCTTCTTTCACTGAGTCCAAAAGTCTGTTCTTTCCGTCTGTGTCTCCTTTGCTGCCTTCACGTAGGATCATCAGTACCATCTTTTTACATTCCATGTATGTGCTTTAATATACAGTATTTGTCTTTCTCTTTCTGACTTCATTTCTGTATAATTGGCTCTGAGTTTATCCACCTCATTAGAGCTGACTCAAATGCATTCCTTCTTATAGCTGAATAATATTCCATCATGTATATGTACCATAACTTCCTTATCTGTTCATCTTTCAATGGACATCTACATTGCTTCCATGTTCTAGCTATGGTAAGTAGTGCTGCAGTGAACATTGGGGTACATGTTACTCTTTCAATTCTGGTTTCTTCACTGTGTATGCCCAGCAGTGGGATTGCTGGGTCATATGACAGGTCTAGTCCCAGTTTTTAAAGAAATCTCCACAATGTTCTCCAGGCTGTCCCAGTTTGCATTCCCACCAACAGTGAAAGAGGGTTCCCTTTTCTCCATACCCTCTCCAGATGTTTTTTTTTTTTGGGGGTAGACTTTTTGATGATGGCCATTCTGAATGGCGTGAGATGATACTCATTGTGGTTTTGATTTGCATTTCTCTGAGAATGATGTTGAGCATCTTTTCATGTGTTTTTTAGCCATCTGTATGTCTTCTTAGGAGAAATGTCTGTTGAGGTCTTTTGCCCACTTTTTGATTGGGTTGTTCATTTTTCTGGTATTGAGCTGCATGTGCTGCTTGCATATTTTGGAGATTAATTCTCTGTCAGTTGTTTCATTTGCTATTATTTTCTCCCATTTTGAGGGTTGTCTTTTCACCTTGCTTATAGTTTTCTTTGTTGTGTAAAAACTTTTACGTTAACTTAGGTCTCATTTTTTAAATTTCTGTTTTTATTTCCATTACTCTGGGAGGTGGGTCATTGAGGATCTTGCTGTGATTTATGTCAGGGGGTGTTCTGCTTATAGTTTCCTCTAGGAGTTTTATAGTTTCTGGTCTTATGTCATTAATTTATTATCATGACATTATTTATATAATAAATAAATAATTATATAATTTAAATAATGATTAATGACACATTATTTATGTCATTAATCCATTTTTGTGTATGGTGTTAGAAAGTGCAGAACATAGATGTTAACCAAGTAAAAGACAGCTAGTGTATTGAAAAAGAAAAGAGAATGAGGTGGCTTTAGACATGCTATGAAGCTAATGTCTTCAGTGATTCCTCCCTCAAATATCATGAAATTAGACCTTTCTATCTGATCTCAGGCATTCTGTTGTAATACTACAATCTCAGAAATGTAAAATTAACTTTAATGTGTCCTATAACAGAGGCAACAGTGTTACTTCTATTACACTAATATGTAGATTATACATATTCATAGATTATAATTAGTCATTTTAAGAACCTATCTGAGGCAAGATTATCAAATGAAGCAGGAGATGTTTTACTTTGAAATGATGCATTTTATTAAGATATTGATAAGCACTTTTATATTCAGCAATATACAGTGCATAACCATGCATATTGATGAGTGCTAATTTGTGATGGTAATAAGGACTGAGCTATTAGAATTATCAAAAAGGCCAAGTGCATTTTTACATAAACTAAAATGCAACAACAGTTGTGTTCATCACTTATTCACATTCTAAACTAACCATGTAAAGTATTGTATTCTTAATAGTTGATTTTTAAAAATGTTGATATTCTAGCTTGGAAGCAAACAAATCATTTGAAGGACATATTTCATTTCAATTTTTCTAGTGTGTTGGTTTCGAATGCTAAAATTATAAGGAATTTAAGATAGCATGGAGGT